>NC_086318.1:170530036-170832151 GCF_036172605.1 Pelobates fuscus | reverse complement strand
TAACCTGAATTTCACCCTATTTTTACAATGGGACCTTACAAGATTTGGAAAGTAAATGAATTACTTAGTCTTCTCTGTCACTAGTGTCTGTGTTTAAAATTATTTCTATTCCATTAACATTTAAACAGAGCATTCCATCCCCCTGCTTGTGTGAGACTTCATTTCTTATCACCTGGCTTGTTTACATAACGCATTCCTTAGCTCAGGCTTGATGGCTAGAGTTACTGAAAGCAAGAAGAAATTGTGTCTTTGTTAGCCTGAAGATCCCAAATGGAGTCAGTTTGGTTTTAAGTGTGACTGGTAGTAGACACTTTTAATTTCTATCTTAGCACAAAATGTCTGCCGATATAAATATCCTGACAAGCTGTCCTGCGATGCCAACTCCCATCCTTAACTACGAAGGTATTCGCCCCTCGGACCATAGTTTCTGCCTCGCATCTCCGCCCTCTTGGTAAAAGCAGTTACGGCCTCACCTGTCATTGCCAACTTATTTTAAAATCTCTTTAATCCTCACCGAGAGGCCAACACCCCGCCACAACACTCAGTGGCAAACATACCCAACAGCTCTTCCTCTGGGCTGAGACGGTCTGGTTCACCCCACCCACCATTCCCTTTATCAAGCCATTTAAATTGGTGGGACCTCTTTTTACGGTCCTACCCGAATGTCTGCCTGTTTCGGCACATCACAACCGACTTGTGCACCACTAACATAACTCTGCTTACTGTTCCCGACCACAAATATATATTAAAAATATAGCATTAACACAGATTAAGTGACTTTCCATTTCCAACTCTGTGCTTAAGGGTTACTTCAACTCTTTTGAGGGGGCAGCTTTCCTGTGTAAAGTTCCCTAATGGATAGTATGGAGAAGGCCTGCCTCCCCTCCATTTGCAGTATAACTCAACTTGAATCCAGGTGAAGCTCCTGCAGCGGAGTTAAATGGTCCCTCCCACGGTCTTGCCACAGGCTTCTCTATAACTGGACCATTTCACCATCTCAGAAAGCATGCACACCCTGTGTGCCGGTGAGGGAGAGCGAGTGGAATGAGGGAGAGTTTAAAAAAAAACATGTACATTGGTGGGAGCTCACAGGGGGTGGAAGGAGATAGTAATTTTTATGTCTGGTGGCAGCATTTAGTGCACACTGATGACTGACTTTTTATGCACAATATAGACATTAGAAGCCCAAAACAGAGTTCATACATACTCCTACCACAGTGACCACTTCAAATGAATGGTGGTCATAATGGTTGGAGTAACCCTTTAAGAAAAGAAAAGGTAAGCTGAGCTGCTGACTTGCCTCCACCACAAAGCCAATAACTTTCCACTTCTTATCTGTAGCATATCAATGCTATGCAAATGGGAATAGGGACATAGTATACGGTTATAATGTTTGGCTACAACATGTCATGAACGTTGAATAAGGAAGTTGCATTGTGAAAACTTTGTTTCTTCTCCTTCGTTATATTTCTTCTGTTCGTGCCTTGGTGCAGGGTCCTTTTCCACAGTTATCCCGGACCGAGTGAATTAGCTCATACAACCCATAGACCTAGTGAATTTCAAAATATCTTGACGTAAATTAGAATCCCAAAAATGTCTACGCATATTGGAATCCCATCATAAATCAGCCCCTTCGGATGCTACACTGCAGATTCTCAGAGCCATACACATACAAATCAAAAAGCTCCTTCTGGACGATGTGGCCTGTCAAATGCAATCTTGTCAGAGGTACTTTTGAGAGGGTGAATAGGATAGAGATATACCCTTGGCTAGGTGCCTGAGACCATGCGTGCAGTCCAAACCGATGGCAGCTGTGCAGAATTCGTCTGGCTCCATAATTTCTTCTTCCGGGGAAATCTATGAAGCTTTCTGTGAATACTTTTTGCAGCTTTGTAACCATACTCCAGATGCAGGATGTAGTAGATAGAGGGAGGATCTCCGGAACATTTTGGGATCTTTACACTTGCCAACTAGGTCTGGGGTCGGATGGCTTTGGCGAGGGATATTATAAAACCTTTAGTGACAAAAATATATTTTTTAAATGCTGCATAGCATGCAAACCTGCTAAAAACAAAAACAAAAAAGGCTAGGGTGGCACTCTCACCCTCAGTACACCAAGTACTACTAAGATATTATGGTCGTAAATAAAAAGTAAATGTTATACATATATCAAAAGAAAAACATATCATAGAACAACTTTTTATATTACTTTATTTTAGAGGATCATCTTGCAGTGATTTCAAATGGCATATAATCCATAAATGATTGCAACATTTATGGTAGTGTGCATATGTCTTTTATAATATTTATGGATGCAAATCTCTAAACTAGGTATTAGTTTAGAAATAAATGATATTTTAACTATTTCAGAACATTTCAAAGGTTTTTGTTTTGGATTTGGGTCTATTTATTTCTTGCTACAGTGGCAAAACACTCAATATATTTTTTTTTACCCCACCCTGTCATGTTGAGTACAGATGTGAAAATCTTCCATACTCTCATTCAATCTGTCGGCTCTGAAGGGCCAAAGATCTCAACTGGGAAATTTACTGCATGGCTGCTCTTCCATTTTAGGACAGAGTGAAGAAAATTCAACCTTTTTACACAGTACAAAGAAGGCTGTCAAGTACTTTCTGTAATAAACTGGAAAACAATTTGCTCTCCAAAAGAAATTAACAAAAAACAAAAGAAAAAAAAGAAAAGAAAATCCACATAAAAAAAAAAAGTTATGAGATTGTTATAGTTTATGACTAACTGGTAAGTGCATGCAACACACTGTTTACACATACAAAAGTTACATATAGCTGGAAAAACATAACTGCACAAGAAATCAGTGGGACACTCTAAACCTCTAAAGAACTGCAGCTTTCTGTGCGAAGTGTCTCTTTTTTAATTTCAAAAACAAAAAACAAAAAACTGCCGATTTCAATAGAAAACTGCGCACGTTTATAAATTAACTTTGTTAAACCTACTTGGCTTGGAATCTGGCAGCCCTGCAAAATCTTTCCACAGAAAATCTGGGACAGGTAGAAAAGGTTTCACAAAGGCTTCAGTCAAGAGATTTGCATCTTTTGCAAGCTGTTTTTAGGTATACACCCAATTAGAGAGTTAATAAATTAAATGCATGCATGTTTTTAAAGGGGAAATATCTACTAAAAAGTTTTTTTTATTTCTTGAGGGGGGGGGGGGAGAGGGGGCACAGTGGAGTTTCCCTTTAAAGATAAATTATTATTTTTCTTAATTTTTAGATTTTTTTTCAGTAGTACACCTTTAAGTTATTTGGTACACATATGTATATAAAATTATGCCCACATAAAACAGAGAGGGGCCGTGCTTCCATGGCTATGTGTGCCTTCATTAGTCAAATTCACATTACTGAATGCATTTAAAGGGACACTCCAGGCACCCAGACCACTTCTGCCCATTGGAGTGGTCTGGGTGCCAACTCCCACTACTCTTAACCATGCAAGTGTAATTATTGCAGTTTTTTTATAAACTGCAATAATTACCTTGCATGGTTAACTCCACCTCTAGTGGCTGTCTACCAGACAGCCACTAGAGGGAATTTCCTGACTCATAGCACATATTATCTGTGCTCGAGCGTCGCTGGACGTCCTCACGCTGTGTGAGGACCTCCAGCGTCGCTCAATTCCCCCATAGGAAAGCATTGAAAATCTTTTTCAATACTTTTCTATGGGGAGACCTAATGCGCATGCACAGCATTGCCGCGCATGCGCATTAGGACTCCTCGGCCAGTGGGAAGGAGGAGCGGCCCGGAGGAGGAGGCAGCTACAAGGGACATCGTCGCTGCCTCAGGTAAGTGACTGAAAGGGTTTTCACCCCTTCAGCAACTGGTGATTGGGGGGTGGGAGGGAGAGGGAACCTGCAGTGCTGGGAAAACGGATTGTTTTCCTGGCACTGGAGTTTTACTTTAAGTAAGGTCTTGCGAAGTCAAAATGGTGCTCACTGTGCTTAGAATAGTATTGGTTACACCTTGCTAACAAGGGCCAAAGAAGGCCGAAATGATCATCCAGGGTTGCTGTATCTCTCGAGCAGAGGGAACTTGGTGGCAATTTTTATATTCTGATCTGCAAATAGTAGAGTTTCTATCTGTAATGGCACAAGTGAATAAAAATTTGAGACCAGAGTGGGGACTAACTGAAGGGCAAGCTTTGGAGGTTTATCTTGACAATTGCCCTTTCTCAGATTCCCTGTTCTTGCTGCAGAGTCAATATAATTCCAAAGCAGCATGCTTGCAATGATAGGATAGGCCTACCTTCAGCTTGCAGGGAGAGTGACAGAATATTATTAACTTTTTAACCCCTTCAGGGCGGCTGACGGACAAGGTCCGTCATCCTGGGGATACCCTTAACGACGGATGACGGACCTCGTCCGTCACGCGGTAAAATTAACCCCAGATCGCCGCGATCGCGGGGTTAATGGTGCTCCGGTCTGCCTCTGTATTAGAGGCAGAACGGGAGCATCGGATTGGGCTGTTCCAGCACATGTACCCGCTTTGACAGCATGTCAGAGCGGGCACATGTGCTGTGTAAACTCACCTTCCGCCTCTCTGCACTTCCGGGTTCAGTGTGAAGTGCAGGGAGACGGATCAGTGTTGATCCTGCCCACTGTGTAAAAAAAAAAAAAAGTTTTAATAAAATCACACCCCCCTTTACCCATTTTAATAAAAAATTAACCCCTTCCCTGCCAATTGATCACTGACTACAGTGATCAATTGGCAGGGATTACATTTTACTGTCATCTGATTTTATTTTTTAACCCCTGCGGGTTAATTATTATTTTTTTGAACCCTCGGGGGTTAAATTTATTTTATTAATTAATTTAAATATTTTAAAATTATATATTTAGCTAACTGGGGTGGGTGGAAGTTAGTGGGGAATTTGGGGATTTTGAGTTAGGCTAACTAGGGGTTAACGTTAAAAAAAGTTTTAAAATAAGCTTTAAAAAGTTAAAAATTACTTTTTAAAAAAAGTTTTAATAACGTTTACCGTAAGTAAAAAATAAAAAAAAGACACCCGCCTTTACCCAGTCCAAATAAAAATTAACCCCTTCCCTGCCAGTCGATCACTGCCTACAGTGATCAAAATACAGATCACAGTATTATACTGTGATCTAATTTGTTTTAACCCCTGAGGATTAACTTTTATTTATTTATTAACTCTCAGGGGTTCAATTTATTTAATTAATTAATTTAAATATTTTATAATTATATATTTTGCTAGCTGGGGTGGGTGGGAGTTATGGGCAAATGGGGAATTTACGGTTAGTGCTGCTTACTGCTAGGTAGGGGTTAACGGTAAAAAAAAGCTTAGAAAAATGTTAAATCTGTAAAAAAAACTAAGTTTTAAGAAAGTTTAGAAAGTTTTTAAAAAATAATAAGCAAAACAAAAGTTTAAAAACTAGTTTTAAAAAGTTTAAAAAAGTAAAAAAATATATTAAAAAATACTCATAACCACTACACCTGGAACAAACTAGAGAAAAAATTATCCCACGCTAAGGTTCAAAATATGCCTTTTGAATTACCCCAGGGTGTATTCTTTAATAAATAGTATGTGTTTGGGGGGGGAAGTTTCAATAACCAACCATCTAAACTACTCCAAAATGGAACATGGACACATCGTAAAACTTCAAAGTTAGAAAAAAACTGAATGGCTGCGTCTCAAATGTGCCCCTTCAACATTCACATATACCTGGCAAAGGTACATACGGTGGTATTGCTGTACTCAGCCAATATAGCTGAGCAACATATGAAGTATTTTACAGTCGTAACACACATAAGGTTTGCAAAATTTACTGTGCAAACTCACTTTGTGTGTCAAAAAGGCAGAAAAAACGCTTATTACCACTACACTTGGTACAAGCTAGCAGAAAAATGATCCCAGGCTAAGGTTTAAAATATGCCTTTTGAAATACCCTGGGATGTGTTCTTTAAGAAATGGTATGCCTTTATGGTGTAGTTGTAATATGTAGCCTGCTCAAGTGCTCCAAAGTGGAACACGGACACATCAAAACCCTCCATCAAAATTCACACTTAAAAACGTAAACTTGTCACGTCTCTTTTACAGCACTGTAACTTCACAAAATATTGCCAAAGACATACAATGGGGGTGTCATTTTACTCAGAAGACTTAGCTGAGCATAATTTGGGAGGTTTGAACTTAGTGGCACATATGAAATATACAAAAGGCCCAGCAAAAATGTAATCCGTATGTAAAAAATGCCCAAAATAATTTTTTACCACATAATTTGGCATATATTGGTGAAAAAATGGGGGCATGTTAAGGCACAATATGCACCATATGAGATACCCTGGAGTGTCTACTTTTACAAATGGTAGGCCTTTGTGGTTTTTTTTTTTTGAACAGTCAAACTTTTATAATACCCCAAATGGAAGCATTGGCTCATTAAATCCGTCTCTCAAAAATCTACTGTGAATACTGAAAAGGACAGGTCTCATATATGGCACTGTAGCTTCACGAAATAGTGCCAAAGACATACAAAGGGGGTGTCATTTTACTCAGCAGGTGTAACTGAACACAAAATAAAACTTTGTAAAGGAATAGCACACACCAACTTTACAAAATACACATGAGAAGTTCTTTGTTATAAGTTTGTGTGCCAAAAACCCCAAAAAACTAATTTTTTCTCCAATATTTAGCAGAGGTTGGCGGTGAAATGACTACGTAGAAAGTGTCAAAACAACCTTAGGTAAATAGCCTGTGATGTCTACTTTATATAAATATATACTTTTGTGTGGCAATTTTGTTTTCTTTTTATGGCTATTAAGCTTACAAGACAAACATACCAAATTCTAAAATTGATCAACATTAAAAGTTTATTTTACTCCTTGTGCTTTGTGACCTGTAACTACCAAAAAAAAACTTAAAATAACAGACACATTATATATTCTGTAAATCAGAACAACTAAATTAATTTATTTTTAATTGCTTTCTTTAACCTGCACTAATTATGTTACATCAAATTAAAGCCCTTTCTGTCCTTTAAAAAACAGTATATAATATGTGTCGGTGCAATAAACGAGAGAGATGCATATTGCAGTTGAACGCAAAGAGCCAGAAAATGCAAAAATTGCTTGTGTCATTAAGCGTAAGACAAGCTTCTGAAGCTGTGTCCTTAAGGGGTTAAGGAGGGGAGAAAAGAAGCTGATTGAGTTTTACAAAGCGTGAAGACATTCATTTGGAGCTGGAAGAGAGGCAGTTACCTACCATGACATCGAATACACACATCAGTTTATTTATCTATCATATTAGACCAGTGGTTCCCAACCTTTTTTCACTCGAGTACCCCTTGGAAGCCCATTTCCATAAATTGTACCCCACATATTAGCGAAATGTTTGTAATGAACATAGTTGCTGTTATTTAAAATATATTTGTTTTTCTCTGCCATAGGCTCTCCCCTCTTCCATAGGCTCTCCCCTCTGCCCCAGGCTCTCCCTGCTCTCCCCCCCCACTCTGCCCCAAGCTCTCATGCTCTCCCCCCTCTGCCCCAGAAGCTCACACATCCATACATACAGATTGAGATGCTCACACATACATACATACATACATACATATTGAGATGCTCACACATCCATACATACAGATTGAGATGCTCACACATACATACATACATACATACATACATATTGAGATGCTCACACATACATACATACAGATTGAGATGCTCACACATACATACAGATTGAGATGCTCACACAGACATACATACATACATACAGATTGAGATGCTCACACAGACATCCATACATATTGAGATGCTCACACATCCATACATACAGATTGAGATGCTCACACATACATACATACAGATTGAGATGCTCACACATACATACATACATACATACATATTGAGATGCTCACACATACATACATACATACATACATATTGAGATGCTCACACATACATACATACAGATTGAGATGCTCACACATACATACATACAGATTGAGATGCTCACACATACATACAGATTGAGATGCTCACACAGACATACATACATACATACAGATTGAGATGCTCACACAGACATACATACATACATACAGATTGAGATGCTCACACAGACATACATACATACAGATTGAGATGCTCACACACATACATACATACATACATACATACATACAGATTGAGATGCTCACACACATACATACATACATACATACAGATTGAGATGCTCACACAGACATACATACATACAGATTGAGATGCTCACACAGACATACATACATACAGATTGAGATGCTCACACAGACATACATACATACAGATTGAGATGCTCACACAGACATACATACATACATACAGATTGAGATGCTCACAGACATACATACATACATACAGATTGAGATGCTCACACAGACATACATACATACAGATTGAGATGCTCACACAGACATACATACATACAGATTGAGATGCTCACACAGACATACATACATACAGATTGAGATGCTCACACAGACATACATACATACATACAGATTGAGATGCTCACACAGACATACATACATACAGATTGAGATGCTCACACACATACATACATACATACAGATTGAGATGCTCACACAGACATACATACATACAGATTGAGATGCTCACACAGACATACATACATACAGATTGAGATGCTCACACAGACATACATACATACATACAGATTGAGATGCTCACACAGACATACATACATACAGATTGAGATGCTCACACAGACATACATACATACAGATTGAGATGCTCACACAGACATACATACATACAGATAGAGATGCTCACACAGACATACATACATACAGATTGAGACGCTCACTCATACATACATACAGATTGAGACGCTCACTCATACATACATACCACAGATTGAGACGCTCACTCATACATACATACAGATTCAGACGCTCACTCATACATACATATATACAGATTCAGACACTCACTCACTCATACATATATACAGATTCAGACGCTGACACACACACAGATTCAGACGCTGACACATCCATACAGATTCAGACGCTGACACATCCATACATACAGAATGAGATGCTCACACATACATACAGATTCAGACGCTCACTTATACATACGTACAGATTCAGACACTCACTCATACATACATACATACAGATTCAGACACTCACTCATACATACATACAGATTCAGACACTCACTCATACATACATACAGATTCAGACACTCACTCATACATACATACAGATTCAGACACTCACTCATACATACATACAGATTCAGACACTCACTCATACATACATACAGATTCAGACACTCACTCATACATACATATATATACATACAGATTCAGACACTCACTCATACATACATACATACATACATATATACAGATTCAGACACTCACTCACTCATACATACATATATACAGATTCAGACACTCACTCACTCATACATACATATATACAGATTCAGACACTCACTCATACATACGTACAGATTCAGACACTCACTCATACATACATACATACAGATTCAGACACTCACTCATACATACATACAGATTCAGACACTCACTCATACATACATATATATAGATTCAGGCACTCACTCATACATATATACAGATTCGGACGCTGACACATACATACAGATTCAGACGCTCACAAATCCATACATACAGATTGAGATGCTCACACAGACATACATACATACAGATTGAGATGCTCACACAGACATACATACATACAGATTGAGATGCTCACACAGACATACATACATACAGATTGAGATGCTCACACAGACATACATACATACATACAGATTGAGATGCTCACACAGACATACATACATACAGATAGAGATGCTCACACAGACATACCGTATATACTCGAGTATAAGCCGAGTTTTTCAGCACATTTTTTGTGCTGAAAAACCCCAACTCGGCTTATACTCGAGTCAGAGTCTGTATTATGGCAATTTGCATTGCCATAATACAGACAGGGGAAGAGGGGGGCTGGCAGAGCTGTACTTACCTTTCCTGCAGCTCCTGTCAGCTCTCTCCTCCTCCGCGCCGTCCGTTCAGCACCTCGGTCAGCTCCCAGTGTAAGTCTCGCGAGAGCCGCGGCTCTCGCGAGACTTACACTGGGAGCTGACAGAGGGAGCTGCACAGACCGCGCGGAGGAGGAGAGAGCTGACAGGAGCTGCAGGAAAGGCAAGTACAGCTCTGCCAGCCCCCCCTCTCCCCCCACTGAACTACCAATGACACTGGACCACCAGGGAAGGAGCCCCCCTCCCTGCTATGTATCAAGCAGGGAGGGGGGACGAAAAAAAATAATAATAAAAAAAAAAATTTATAATAATTCCATTAAATAATAAATAATAATAATAAAAAAATATATAATAATATTAAAAAATAAAAAATAAAATAATGAATAATATATCAAAATGCCCACCCCCACCAACACATACACAAACACACACTGCATCACACACACTGCACTCACACACACTCTGCACTCATACACACACACTGCACTCATACACACACACACTGCATTCATTATATACACACACTGGAAATAAATATTCAATTAATATATACACACACACACTGTACTCACACTGCACTCATATACACACACTGCATTCATACACGCACTGCATTCATACACGCACTGCACTCATTATATACACACACTGTAAATAAATATTCAATTAATATAATTTTTTTAGGATCTAATTTTATTTAGAAATTTACCAGTAGCTGCTGCATTTCCCACCCTAGTCTTATACTCGAGTCAATAAGTTTTCCCAGTTTCTTGGGGTAAAATTAGGGGCCTCGGCTTATATTCGGGTCGGCTTATACTCGAGTATATACGGTACATACATACATACAGATAGAGATGCTCACTCATACATACATACATACAGATTGAGACGCTCACTCATACATACATACATACAGATTCAGACGCTCACTCATACATACATATATACAGATTCAGACACTCACTCACACATATATACAGATTCAGACGCTCACTCATACATACGTACAGATTCAGACACTCACTCATACATACATACATACATACATACAGATTCAGACACTCACTCATACATACATACAGATTCAGACACTCACTCATACATACATACAGATTCAGACACTCACTCATACATACATACAGATTCAGACACTCACTCATACATACATATATATATACATACAGATTCAGACACTCACTCATACATACATACATACATACATATATACAGATTCAGACACTCACTCACTCATACATACATATATACAGATTCAGACACTCACTCACTCATACATACATATATACAGATTCAGACACTCACTCATACATACATATATACAGATTCAGACACTCACTCATACATACATATATACAGATTCAGACACTCACTCATACATACATATATACAGATTCAGACACTCACTCATACATATATATATATATATATATATATATATATATATATATATATACACACAGATTCAGACACTCACTCATACATACATATATACAGATTCAGGCACTCACTCACTCACACATACATATATACAGATTCAGGCACTCACTCACTCACTCACACATACATACAGATTCAGACACTCACTCACACATACATACAGATTCAGACACTCACACATACATACAGATTCAGACACTCACACATACATACAGATTCAGACACTCACACATACATACAGATTCAGACACTCACACATACATACATACAGATTCAGACTCTCACACATACACACAGATTCAGACACTCACACATACACACAGATTCAGACACTCACACATACACACAGATTCAGACACTCACACATACACACAGATTCAGACACTCACACATACACACAGATTCAGACACTCACACATACACACAGATTCAGACACTCACACATACACACAGATTCAGACACTCACACATACACACAGATTCAGACACTCACACATACATACAGATTCAGATACTCACACATACATATATATATTCAGACAAAATCTTTAATCTAAGTCAACTGGCAATTTTGGCATGAAGGCTAAATAGCAATGAGTGTACATCAGTATTCTGAACAAGTAAAAGCGGTAATATGCATATCTTAAATTTTTATTTCAATGATTCATGCAGGGCCAGTGCTTCCATTAGGCCAATTAGGCAGTGGCTTAGGGCGCTCTGTAAGAGTGGGGCACCAGCAGGGGCTGTAATGTTCGTCCGAAAACTCCATGAGCACATGCTGCTGTGTGCCTCCTCCCACTGTGATAGCTGCTGGCAGCTCCCTCCCCTCACTGCTTCTACCCTCCTCCTGACAAGTAGGCTCTTTACAATGCTTTTAAGAGACCTCTATTATGCTAGTAATCCCGCCCCATACCCGCCAAACAAATGATTAAACCCACCCCCCCAACAACTAATCTTGCCTTTCCTCACCCTAAACATGTAACCCCACCCCCAGTCTGCCTCTGCCCCCTCCTCCTAAGACCCTACCTACAGTCACCTTAGGTCCTTAGAAGAAAGGGCAGCACAAGGGCAGAACCTACATGTCCTGCTCTGCCTGTCCTGGTCCTGGACTGCATGATGAAGTGGAGGGTCTATTAACTGACTGCAGCCATTGCCCCCAGATTCCACTCCTGAGCATGTGAGAGAGGGCTTGGTGTGCGTGTGTGTGTGTGTGTGTGTGTATTAGGCAGTGTCTGTGTCTATTAGACAGTTTGATTGTGTATCTTTTAGGCAGTGTCTGTGTCTATTAGACAGTGTGTGTGTGTGTATGCAGTAAACAATAAAAAATAAAAATAGGTTGCGCCACAGTAAACTGTAAAGTGATATGAAATACAATAATGTACTTACATATCAAACAGAGCAAAATATACAATAGTCCTGATATTAAATGGGCAGGTAGGAAACCAGGTTGACTTGCAGGAGCTTGAGTTTGATATAGGTCTGTTTGTTTTGCAGATCTTGAAGTAATCAGGTTAAAATATGTGAATAAAAAAAGAAAGACTCCAATAGTGTACACTGTATCAGACAGTAGAACAGAAAGGAAAACTTCACAGCAGGGTGGTATTTCCACTCACCTATTTGAGAGCTGTTCCAAGCTCAGGTGTGGATAGCGTTCAGTGGCGTCAATCCCCCACTGGTAGGATGTAGGTGGTGGTAGATGATATGTAGCTTGAGGTGAAGAAGGTCTCGATGTGAGGAGAGAAACAGCAGAAAATAGTGCTACCATTTTTTATCAATTTAACTGTTATTTACAGAGAGCACTATTTTCTGTTGTTTCTCTCAAATAGGTGAGTGGAAATACCACCTTGCTGTGAAGTTTTCCTATTGGAGTCTTTCTTTTTTATTCATATATTTTAACCTGAACTAAGAGAACCTAATTACTTCAAGATCTGCAACACAAACAGACCTTTAGCAAACTCAAGCTCCTGCAAGTCAACCTGGTTTCCTACCTGCCCATTTAATATCAGGACCATTGTATATTTTGCTCTGTTTAATATATGTAAGTACATTATTGTATTTCATACCACTTTACAGTTTACTGTGGCGCGACCTATTTGCTCTCTGCCATTTTGAATTATCTTGGATCAGAATTACCAGATTTTACTAATTACATGACGTAAAGTCATGATTTTATAAAGGACACGGAGGCGAATATTATGCTTATCTCTTTCTTTATTATACCTCAGCAGCAAAGAGAAGGTATAAGATATTCATAGAAAAAAACTTCAATAAGAACAGGATCTCAAAGGGTTAACATAACATTCCACCCTTAACCAATAGGAACAGTCCTCTTGTCCATAACCACCCATGTGACCTTTCCTCTCCCTCTTTCTTTGGTCATGCCGAAGCTGGATCATCATAACTTGAGAAGAACAATTTGGAAACTTTATCCCTTGTAACGAACACTTCTATGCAACTGGACTGTAGAAGTTATCCGTTCGAACTGTGCTGACAACTGGTCATCTGAAGGTTTCGATATTAGATCTTCAAGCTGAAATGGGATAGAGAAAAGAGGTGGTAAAATATGGTCTCGCAACTGTTTGCCACATTGGTATTGTTTAACTCTATGTATTCGTTATCTGTACAGATTAACTTGCCCGTAGTATGTGCTATGGTATGTAATAAACTTATGGTACATAATCGACTCGTATTTAGACAAACTCAACCTTACCTGCAATGTCAGGATATATCGGGTGGGCATACAATTCTGTCTTACAATTGTTGAAATGACATACTTACCGGGTGGGCGAATATTCGCCTCCGTGTCCTTTATAAAATCATGACTTTACGTCATGTAATTAGTAAAATCTGGTAATTTTATTAAAGGACACGGAGGCTCATATTATGCTAGTTCAAAGCTGTGCAATGACTGTCGATGATATGTGGTCTGTAGGGTGAAAATAGTAATCCTTAAAGGTGGACTCACGGGACCAATCCGCTGTCCGCAATAGGTCTTCCAACCTGCATCCCAAAGTGAATGCTTTGGACGCCATAGCTCCCCTGGTGGAGTGTGCGCCATATATGGACGTGTCTATATTAGCGGTGGTCATTATCCACTTCACCCATCGGGCTATTGTGACTGAGGATACTGGTTGGTGTGGCGTGTTGATGGCCAAAAACAGTTCGTGGTGTCTCGGATTTCTAAATGCCTGTGTCCGTTTTTCGTATTCCTTCAGGCAGGCTATTGGACATAGGTTTACGTTATGAGGGAATGCAGGGTATGATATTGATGAAATCGTTGTTTTGGTACGTCTGGATATGTTGAATGTTACTCCCGTTGGGGTGAACGAGCGTGCATCAACGTCTAGTGCCCGAACATCCGAAACTCGTTTGCATGAGATCAGGCAGAAGAGCATGGCCAGTTTTGCTGATAGTTGTTTCAGTGTGAGAGAAGAGTTCTGTGGCCATCTTTCTAATAAGTTTAAGACTAGGTTCACGTCCCACACTGATGTGTATCGGGGTTGTGGGGGTCTGGAAAATCGAACCCCACGTAGGAGTCTGCACACCAGTAGGTGTTTGCCCGCTGGGGATCCTTCCCAGCCTTTGTGTCCAGCGGAGATCGCTGATCTGTAAACGTTGATCGTCCGATACGCCAGGCCTTGGTCGTATAGGAGTGTGAGGAAACGTAACATATAATTCACAGAGGCACATACGGGATCCACTTGTTGTTCCATGCACCAACCACTCCAGGCGTTCCAGGCCGTACTGTAGGATCTCCGTGTTCCTGGAGCCCAGGCTCCCGCCAGTAGTTCGAGAGTCGTCTGTGGAACATCTGGTATGACCCAGGGTCCCCTGAGAGGAGCCACGCTAGCAATTTGAGTTGACCCTGCATCACCAGTGGATGTGGATTCCCTTCGGGATCTGAAAGGAGGTGTAAATGCTCTGGTAGCAATCTGGGAACGTCTATGGACATCTCCATGAGTGAAGGGAACCAAGGCTGTGTTGTCCAGAATGGTGTTATGAGGACCATGGACGACCGCGAGCGGTCGAGGTGTACCAATGTTCGTGCCAGTAGAGCGAATGGGGGAAAAGCGTATAGTCTTCTGACCGGCCATGGATGTAGGAATGCATCCGTAGCTACTGCTTCTGGGTCCGGTCTCCAACTGAAGAATTTCGGAAGTTGAGTATTCAATCTCGACGCGAACAGGTCCATGTACATCGGGCCCCATAATGTCTGAAGTTTTAAGAACGTTGCGCGGTTCAGGTGCCAATCGCTGGCATCCCGTAGGTATCTGGAGTTCCAGTCTGCTACGGTGTTTGAAAGTCCCGGAATGTATTCGGCTTGAACCGAAATGTTGCGTTCCAAGCAAAATTGGCAGAAGTCTGTGGCTAAGTCTGCCAGGATTTTGGATCTGGTGCCGCCGAGGCGGTTGATGTATTGGACTGCCGATATGTTGTCCATCCGCAGAATGATGGAGCAGTGCGTTTTGGGGCCCAGGAGGCTCTTCAGCGCGAAAGAGCCTGCCATAAGTTCCAGGCTGTTGATGTGTAGTGCCTTTTCCGGTTGGGACCATCTTCCTCCTGTGGAGATAGGACCACAACGCGCTCCCCATCCCCGCGTGCTGGCATCGGATTCTATTATGCAATCTGGGGTGGTGCCAAAGATAGCTCTGCCATTCCATGCTTCCATGTGCTGGAGCCACCACCTGAGCTCCTCTTTGGCTGTGCGATCGAGTGGCACGGAGTCTGAATAGGAGTGACCCGAGTGTAGTTGTGCTGTTTTCAGTCTGTAATGTAGGGGGCCCGGGAAGATTGCCTGTATGGAGGCTGAAAGGAGTCCGATTATTCTGGCTAGTTGTCTCACGGTGAGCGTTGGACGAGCCAGTGTTCTGCGAATCTCCTTCTTGATAGTCTTGATCTTTGAAGGTGGTAGGCTTAGGGTCCCTTGGACTGCCTCTATAGTGAATCCTAGGAATTCCATGGACTGGGAGGGGATTAAAACTGATTTCTCCCAGTTGATTAGGAATCCCAGGTTGTGAAGGAAGGATAGTGCCCAGGATAGATGTTGTTGAAGTATCAGGGCATCCTGCGCCATGATCAGCATATCGTCCAGATATATGATCATGCGCACCCCTCTGCTGCGCAGCAGTGCCACTACCGGTTTTAGCAGTTTTGTAAAGCACCATGGTGCTGACGAGAGGCCAAATGGTAGGCAGCGGAACCTCCATGTCTGGTGGTTCCATATAAACTGGAGGAGGTGGTGACACTCCTCTGCGATGGGGATGGTGAGGTAGGCATCTTGGAGGTCTAGTTTGACCATCCAATCCCCCAGCCGGAGAAGGTCTCGTAGGCAATGGATCCCTTCCATTTTGAAATGGTGGTATCGTACGAATGTATTGAGAGGGCGTAGGTTGATCACCGGCCTCACGCCGCCGCCCTTTTTGGGAACCAAGAACAGGTTGCTCAGGAAGCCTGGGGAGTGAGGCGCGACCTGGTAGATCGCGCCCTTCTCCGTCAGTGTTTCGATTTCCTTCGACACTAGTTCCCTGTCTTGGGGGGCAAACACCATCCGCCTTGGTATGGTGTATTGTATCGGGTTTTGCACAAACTCTATGTGGTACCCTAGCACTGTGTTGAGGATCCAGGCATCGGACGTGAGTCTTTGCCATGCCCCGAAAAATTGGGATAATCTGCCTCCCACATGTGTTATACCAGAATAAGGTAGGGGAAGGGTACTTACCATAAGGCCGTCGGCCGTATGTGGCACCTCTGTGTCCTCTGGACTGCCATGATCTGCCCCTGACAGGAAAGAAGGGTGTAGGATTCCTGACTTCTGTCTGTGGGAACCTGGATGTAGTGGAGCCTCGGTAGCCCCGGTAGGAGCCCCGTGAAGAGCGGCTGGACAGACGGCCCCGATGTCTGCCAGCCCCCCCAAAAACCTTTGGGGAGAACACTCGTTTGAGATTTGTTTGCGCCTTGTCCAGGGCTGTAAATGTGCTCACATAGGTACCCAACTCTTTCACAAAATTGTCTCCAAAAAGGAGGCCTTTTGCCTGTGTGCCAGGCTCAGTTATGGCCATGTTGACCAGTTTCGGGTCGATCTTCATGAGGATCGCCTTTCGTCTCTCTGTGCTTAGTGCAGCGTTGGAATTGCCGATGAGGCAAATAGAGCGCTGTGCCCATTCTCGAATAGCCAGGAGGTCTACAGGTGTGTCACCTGAAAGTGCCGCTTCGACCATGTCGAAGATTTTTGCGCTGGGGCCCAAGGAGTCAAGCACCTTGTCCTGGCAGTGGCGCAGCGAATAATCTAAACCCTTTTTGGCCTTCCAGCCAGTTTTGCCCAGGAATTGGGCGATTTTTGGGTCCACTTCTGGTGTGGCACAGGCCATATCAGGGACCGTCGGGCGTGGGCATTCTGCCCTTAGTTTGTTCCTGGTATGTTTATCCAGGGGTTTCCTAATCCTGGCCGCAATATACTGGGCCACATGGTCAGCCGGAAACCATTCGGTAGACCTAGGGTGTTGTAGGTCGTCCGGGTTAAAGAGGGGCTCGCCCTGAGGGTCCAGGATGATGGAGTCATCCTTAGCCGCCTTGCCCGTGTTAGTAGGGTTTGCTGCCAGGCTGCGCTCCGGAGAGGAGTTCTCCGATTCAAAAGAGTCTATTTCTTCAGACTCGTTCAGTACCTCCTCCAGTTCCGAATCAGAGTCGGATGTCTCAGTTTGGGCCTTAGCCCGTTTCCATTTCCTCACCGTTTTTGCCCGGTGGGAGGCTCGTTTACGTGGGGGCCCCACGTCCTCATTAGTGACAGGGCGCAACCTGTCCGTCATATGTGTTTTGGAGGTTTGTCTGCCCACGTGGTGGGTCTTTTCAGTTGCCTTGCGACCGGTGAGGGAAGCAGGCTTGTCATCTTGGGCCTTGGGGTGGAGGCCGCTAGGGTTGGTATTAGACGCCATGATGGCGTTACTAATGGATTGTGTCAGGTTGTCTGACATTGCTCCTATAGCCGTGTATATGGCCTGTGTGACCGACTTGGTCATGGTCGCGTCCAGGAGCGTATGGAACTCCTCCGAGTTCAGCTGCTCCATGGAGGCCGCGTCCTCTCTCTGTGGAGAGAGTGGGCGCGTGGCAGGGGACACCTGGAGCTTGGTGTTCTTGCTAGCAGTAGTAGGAGTGCCAGTCTCCTGGACTCTGGGGTTCAGCATGCTAGATAAATAGGCTGAAGGGAGTGAGAGAAAAATTGTGTAATATTCAGTTTGCACAGGCAACTGAATAACTACAGAGTGTATGTGTAACTATTGTGAATGTACACTGATAAAGTGGTTGGCTGGGAGTGCTAGGACAAGGCACAAGCAAAAGACTGTTAGCTTACCGAGTGTTCCCTCCGGAATGGCCGCAAGGGAGCACTGGTAAGCTGCAAGTCCCAGCCAGCAGCCAATCCGCGTATTCCCGTCCGCCCCTAGGTCACAGGGGGGTGTCGGGAAAAAAGGCGGGAAAATCCTGTCAGCCGTTAGTGGAAATGGCTGTCACTCTGTGCGGCTGCCAGTGCGCGTGCGCAAGCGTTTACCGGCCGCGAAACGCTCGCGCCGGAGAAAACGGTCGCGGGGAGCGTTCAGGGGGGAAGGATGGGATATGGAACGGGTAATAAACTACCCGGAGCAGGGAGGGAGGGGGTGGGTTTACCGCCGGAGGCGGTAAACCGTTGAGTGAAGGAAAACCCCAAAGCGTGTGGACACGCTGGTATAAAGGGGTATACCTAATGAGGGAAACTGTGGAAAAAATACATAAACAGTACATAAATTCAAGCAAATAATCAATAAAATTCCTCTGACTAGAGAGAAGAAAATTAGGTGTTACTTAGCTGAGGCAGCAGCAAAGAAAGAGGAAGAGGAAAGGTCACATGGGTGGTTATGGACAAGAGGACTGTTCCTATTGGTTAAGGGTGGAATGTTATGTTAACCCTTTGAGATCCTGTTCTTATTGAAGTTTTTTTCTATGAATATCTTATACCTTCTCTTTGCTGCTGAGGTATAATAAAGAAAGAGATAAGCATAATATGAGCCTCCGTGTCCTTTAATAAAATCAGCAGTTATCCAACCCAAAACCATTCTCACCTGCCCAGTTGCTGGACATTAAGTGCACAGACAAAGCTTTACAGCAGCCTTCACTTCTCAATAAAGCTGAGTGACCATAGTTTCCACAGTCTCAGCAGAGAGGATGATTTTTTTTTTCAGCCACTCAAAACCTTCAGTTTTGGGGGGCAGACTCCTCTAGGCAAAGTATCTGAATTTTATGGCAAGACAGGAGGCTTCATATTTGCTTATCTTTCTTTACTGAAACTCCCAGCAGCAAAGAAACAGTTAACAATCAGTTTAAAAAATTTAACCAATCAGCATGCATCACAGTAATATAAACTGCCATCAGGCTCCTCCCAATTCCTCTTTCTTTGCTGCTTAGCCTCCCAGGTGAGTCTATTCTAATTATATCCCTATTAGTGCTCAATTTACTGACCTTTATCACTTTAATAACACTTAAATATATTTTTACACATATAATTTTCTGTTCCTTTAACATTTATGCAATATATGCTCCTCTTCTTAACAACTGTTTAGTGGACTGACTTTTAGTCAGCCCACAACTTCAAATTACCTCATAATTCTCTTATTTATTTATTAATTTAACAAACTTTAGTTTTGTGCTGTCAGTTTAATTACAAACTGCGAACTCACACTTTCGTTGCGGCGCCCGGCATTTTGCCGGTCCGTTTAGCTGCTCAGTTTCTCTGTGCACAATCTGTTACCATAGCGTTTCCATAGAAACGCGTCCTGCCCTCCCTCCTATGCCGCGGTCTTTTTCTCTTACCTTTTCCCGGGCTTTTGGCTCAGCGCCATCTTGTGGAAGGATTCTGTGCGGCAGTTTCGTTTCGTTTCGGCTCTTCACTGCAATCGCGACCCAGCTGCTCGGTAAGTACATTTTAATTTCTTAAAGCTCCAGTCCGTCAGATTAATACTTAAAGGTATATACCCCATACTCAAAATATCTGTTTTTTCTGTTTACAGATTCCCAATTTCAACAAAGTGTTTCAAAATCCTTGCTTGATTTTGAGGGTGACCCCCTCTAGCCTATTTTCTGAGGGTGACCCCCTCTAGCCTCTATACAGGGTAACCCCCTATATATATTACACAGGTACATACCTGTTATTGATTTGGACATTATATTGTTCCTTCCTCTCTGGGTGAACCCCACTGATAAACTGTGGATGAACCCCACTTTTTGCAAGGTAATTGTTTACCAAAGTTGTTTACTGTCTAAGTCCACCGCCTCATTGTACATAGTTTGTCTGCATAAATAAAAAAATAAAAAAATAATAAAAAAATAAAAAATAAAAAACATACAAAAAAGTTAAATACTATAGTGGTGACCCCACTGTTACTGACATTATGTCGGATTTGCCAGAACCAGCAGTCTCTGCTGAACTTAAGGCTTGGCTATTCAATGCCATAACCGAATCCATACCCAAAGCTCTAGCAGCTTTCAGAGAAAAGACAGTCCCAGCCCCTACAGCGACTATTACCCAGCTGTCAGACTCCGAGGATTCTCACGGTTCAGAACGTGATGAAGCTCCTCGCAAACGCCCTTGGAAAGGTGATAGCGCTACCGCCGGTAAAGGCAAAGCGCCTGCCAAACACCCTAGGGTATCCTATTCCAAACCCAGGGAGGTTGTCTCCCAACATAATTTGGACCCGCTTGAGGGTTCAACCTCCAATTATGATCTTCAGGTGGTAGATGAATATTATGCAGATCATTCGGACAATGATGCTCCACCTAATAAGACATCCCGAGACCTTTACCCGTCTGAATTTGCAAATAATGACTACCTCATACCTCAAGAGGAATTCCATTTGGAATCTGACTTAACATCCGAAAACCCTAACTTAAAAAAGGATGATACCTTATTTGACACCTCTGGCCGCCCTTTATTTGACCCCAGATGCATCAAGCACCCTAGATCTGCCGAATGGACACCCACGGACCACATTGCCAAATACTGCAGAATGTGGCTCCGTCGGCCTCTAGAAAAAGAGGTGAGAG
Source organism: Pelobates fuscus (assembly GCF_036172605.1). Lineage (NCBI taxonomy): Eukaryota > Metazoa > Chordata > Amphibia > Anura > Pelobatidae > Pelobates > Pelobates fuscus. The sequence continues at coordinate 170,810,565 of NC_086318.1, read as the reverse complement.
CCAAATTGAGGGCAGAATGCCCACGTCCCATTATCCTGGACAAGGTGGCCAGTACACCTGAATTCGACCCCTTCCTTGTTACCTTTCTGACCAAGTCAGGGAAAGACCCCCGTAAGGGTATAGAACAGGGTCTGAAAGCCACTCAAGATAAGTTGATGGATGTGGCGGGCCCGCTTATACAAATTTTCATTTTAGTAGACGAGGCTTTATCAGGTGGCACGTTTGACGCACATATGGTGCGAGAGTGGGCACAAAGGGCCTTATGCCTTTTAGGCAATGCCAATGTGGCAATCTCGACAGAACGGCAGAAGGCCGTCCTTTATAAAATTGATGCCAAGCTTGCCGAATTGGGCACTAAAGAACTTGGTCCAGAGGCTCAAGGCATGTTATTCGGAGACAAGTTCATAAAAGAACTTAGTAAACATGTCTCTGTATTTACTACGCTGACAAAAGCGCAATCCTCAATTCGCAAGGTGTTTCGCACACAGCGTTTTTCTGGGAGAGCTGGTCGCTACAGAGGCCGTGCGACTGGCAGAGCCGCCTTCACGGGCTACAGGCCTCGACCTTCGGACACCTGGAACTCGGGCAATACCCGATTCCACCACAGACAATTTTTCCCCTCACGCGGAACTATCAGAGGACGTGGATCCGCTTCACTCCGCGGTCGCACTGCTACAGGTAATAGACCTTCCTTATTCTCATATTCCTATTGCAGGCCGGTTAACCCTTTTTTCCCAACAGTGGTCTCAACTCACTCAGGATCCTTCAGACTGTGTCCGGGTTCCACCTAGACTTTTCAGACGAACCGATACAAAAATCTCCTCCTATCCCGATCAAAATGTCACTGTTAGACGAGTCGACTCTACAGAGCGAACTCAACAAGCTATTAACCAAAGGTGCGATCGAGAGAGTTGTTGGCCCTCAGGTCTTCATAAGCAACATGTTTCTAGTCAAGAAAAAGTCAGGAGACCTGCGACCTGTTATCAACCTGAGAGATCTGAACAAGTTCATCACATACCGTCATTTCAAAATGGAGGGAATCCATTTATTGAGAGACCTACTCTGCGAGGGAGATTGGTTCTCCCGCTTCGATCTAAAGGATGCATACCTCACGGTGCCGGTAACACCAACCCACCGCTGCCTCCTTCAGTTTCGTTGGGAACAGGAAATATGGCAATTTACCTGCCTCCCCTTCGGCCTATCTTCCGCACCCTGGTGCTTTACCAAACTAATGAAACCAGTAATGGCATTACTGCGTTCCCAGGGAATCCGGTCCATCATTTATCTGGACGATATCCTCCTCATGGCGCAGGATCAAGAGACACTTCACCTTCATACAGCCATGACCACAGCTTTATTACAGAACCTTGGCTTCGTGATCAATCGCCAAAAGTCATCTCTCACACCGTCCCAGACGGTACAATTTCTGGGATTCCAGATAGACTCTGTTCAGGCAATCCTTCAACTTCCGGCAACCAAAATCAAATCCATAAAAAAGGACATTCGAAGGTTGCTGATATCACCATACCTCTGCCTGCGAGATCTAGCTCGCATCATCGGCTTGCTCTCCGCCTCAATACAGGCCATATTCCCTGCCCCATTACACTACCGAGCATTGCAACGCCTGAAGACGCAATATTTACAGCAGTCAACATCCTACGAACAACAGATCACACTCACAGACGAAGTTCGGTTAGAACTCCATTGGTGGCTGAACCATATGGACGCTTGGAATGGAAGAGCCATTTTCGGATCCCAACCCGATTTCATTCTAGAATCGGATGCAAGCCTGCTCGGATGGGGCGCAACTTGCTCGAAAAATTCTACAGGAGGCCTCTGGTCCCATTCGGAACGAGCACTTCATATCAATTGCCTCGAACTAATTGCAGGCTCCTTCGCTATCCGCAGTTTCGCCAAGGACGTCTACAATTGTTCCGTAGTGCTGAAGATGGACAATGTGTCAGCAGTTCGCTACGTGAATCGTCTAGGAGGTTCCAAATCAAAGATGCTTTCGGACCTGACCAAAGAATTGTATCAGTTCTGCCTAGACAGGAATATCTCCCTGCGAGCAGAATATCTACCGGGATCAGACAACCTCGTTGCAGACTGGTTCTCCCGTCATTGGAGGGATTCCAGCGATTGGCAACTGAATCCACAGATATTCCACCGTCTCCAGATTCGGCGGGGACCATTCCACCTGGACCTCTTTGCGTCTCGCCTCAACAGTCAGACGGACGCATTTTTCAGCTGGTTGCCAGATCCAGCGTGCCTTGCAGTCGATGCCTTCTTACAGACGTGGCCGATGTCCGGTGAATATGCGTTCCCTCCATTCTCCATGATTCCACGCACACTACAACACCTCAAAACTCAAGGTGTCAAGATAACACTGGTGACCCCCCTATGGCGGGCCCAACCATGGTACCCTTACCTCCTGGAACTGTCAGTGGACTTTCCCCTGCTTCTACCCACCTCCTGCGACCTCCTCAGGGACCCGGCAGGCAACTTTCACCCGTTGGCAATCCAGGATCATCTCCGACTAGTGGCTTGGACCGTTTCAGGGGATCTTGGAATGTCTCAGGCCTTTCGACAACTGCTCAGGGACTCCTTTGGGATTCATGGGCCCCAGGAACCAGACGCTCTTACATCTCCGCTTGGCGTCTCTGGAGTTGCTGGTGTTTGTAAAGGAACTTTGATCCCTTTTCAACATCTATAATTAATATTATCAATTTCCTCTCGTCTCTGTTCGACCAAGGTAAATCCTACCGAACTATTAACGTGTTTCGATCTGCTATCTCCGCAGCACACGTTCCTATCGAAAGTTCTTCAGTAGGCAAACACCCTTCTGTGTGTAGACTCTTTTGAATCTCTTATAATACACAAAAAAATATATATAAGTACTGCTGTCTATTTAAAAGTATTTAAACACAAATTGAAACAAATTCTACAAGTTTGATTCAATAAAGAAAAAGAATGGTTCAATATAAATGGGTGGCAGCTTTCCTTAAATGGGCACTATAACCGAGGATATTTTTGTTGGTTTAATATCACAATACTTATTTTTAATTTAGTACTATGGAGTCTGCAAAATGTATTTTGTCATTCTTTCCAAAAAAATCAATGAAGCAACATGTCAGGCACTTTGCACTGTTATTGGAAATATACTTCACCTTCTCATCTACCAGGAACTTCCTCTGTGAGAGTGGGAATGATTGAATGCTAAACGCAGTGTCCTTGACAATCCAACACTATAGGATTTATCTGTCTTTGTAAAATGTGTGCAGGATCCGCAAGAAGTGATGCTACTCTTTCTGACAGGAAAAAAAAAGGACATGCACAGCTATCTTGATTTAGTCTCAATAGGGCAAGGTGCTGACCACGCATTCCCTGCAATGTGTAAATGTATTTATCCGCTCAGGCAGGGTGAAAAAAATTCTAAAATCTGTGCACTGCAAAGTAAATTAATCATACGGCTATTCTCTATCTCACTTCCAAACATAGTAAAATATTAAACATAAATCTCTTCTATCCCACCCGTGTGTGCCATGCTGACTATTAGCTCTTAGTTCAACACTCACACAGACATGCTCTCCACCACTTCTAGTATAACAGAATGATTTAAAGGTTGGCTAACTCAAAAGGTAATTCTGCATTTTATTTTATTTAATTTTCATTATTATTTTGCATATTTGTATAATTTCTGCATAATTGTTCAGGGGATGTTTATAATCATTTAACACATTTAATCAGCTATTTGCGGACATATTAAAAGTATAATGTGTTTTTGTGTCAGAGGATACCTGCATTATAGGGCTTGTAGGCCAACAACTGGATGGTTACAAGCAATCCAACCATGCAATAAACAGTAGCTAAATATTAAAACCCCAAAAACTATGCTATCATTAGAACATATATAGCTCAGACAGGAAATTAATTTACAAAGTGGCATTTTTCATTTCAAGTACTAAATTAACTGAGAATATTTTCACTACCGCAGTGATACATATATACTCTTTTTAATTAACCTAATGGTCTATTCATCCCTGTTTTATTGTATTAAATTGCTGTTTTCTCCATGCTAGTGACCAGTGATAGAATGGTAGGACTACATCTGGGATTTCTGCTGCCTAGCATGGTTCATTTAAAAAAAAAAAAAATGTTCAAAAGGTCAGTACTGCTGCTTTAGCATTTAAAAATGACATCAGAATCCAGCCAGGATGTGAAATGTAATAAACTTCCTGAGACAGATAGTTCAATGAAGTCTTAGGAGACTGTGCTGGCAAAGTTTTCCCATTTAAAAGGGTTAATATGTTCATAACACACGTGTGTGTGTGTGTGTAGATAACTATATCTACGTCAAATATAAAATGGGTAAAAATGTTTCCCCCAATACCCATGTCTATGTATCTTTTATTATATGATTTTTGTTTTGTAAATTAGGTTTCCTTCAAATTTGTCAAAACTGGGATAAACACAACCCATGCCAGGTGTGCTTTAGGTTGGTGAGAGTGACACTGCCTGACAGCATTTGCCATTTTGCAGCCACTGTCTTTAAGACACACTGTAGGCAATGGCATCATAACCACTACAACAATGTGACGTTGTTATGGTGCCTAGAGGCCATGGACATAGGCACCTGCATCCCAGATAACATGTTTACTCTATGTTTAACAGATGTGCTAAGCCCCAGCAGCCTGGCCTCCAATTACGTTATGACGAAGGCAGAATAAGGCTCTTCATCACTAGGGATCACTAGCAGAGAAAGGCTGAGTGTGGCCAGCTGAACCTCTTAGTCGATCACTACTTGCTACCCCTTTTGTTTAGGGGATGGGCTGCAGAGGACCGATCTTCTCTGCTAAATAGTAATTAAAACGTGCTGTGATACCTGACTAACGTCCAAGGACTCCACGCACCATATACCCTTTGTCACCTTATATGCCTTGGGCATAACATCCTCTTACATATCCCCTGCCACAATGTACAAAAAAATTTAAATAAAATTGCACCTGCAGCCTTGAAACCTAACTAATAATTTCCGCTGAGGAAAAACAAATTGAAATACAAGAATTCAAGTACAATTATGGATAAGCAATAAAAAAATAAATTATAAGGATGGACATTTATAGTATTTTACTTTCTCATAACCCTGACACATGATAGACATTTCTTTCCATGGTCTGGTTTTCTGGCTAAGACCTAAGTATAGCCTGTGAATATTAGATCGGGTCACCGGATGTAATTAAGTGTAATCACCTGGGATATATGGACACAATCAGAGAAAACTGATAATATCATCGTTACATAAAATGTTAATTTGTATTATTGGACTTGTGCAATCTACACACTTCAAGGTTTTTCAATATCATTTACATTTCAAAAGCATATTTTTTAGAGTTCGGTATTTTTTGTCAGTTATTTTTTTTTAAACTAATATAGGTTATCTATGAGGGGTCTCATCACCACTCTTACATACAGGGGTGAGGAAGTAAGCATACAATACCAATAGTTAAAAAGACCACATGGACATGCCATGCCTGGCAGCACAGACCTGGACACACAAACACAGACAGTGAAGGAGGGAATAGAGACATGCATATAAACATATGCATAAAAGTGATTAGTATTTTCTTTGATATACACACAAGCGTATGTTGTACACATACATTTTAAAGCAATGTCTACCTTGCAGATTCACTGCATTCCACTGTTTATGTATTCTTAGTCAGAGCATTCTGCTGATTTGCCAATAGATGGCAATAGTACATATCTCTCCAATCAGCGGTATTTACATACGAATGATACTAAACCGCAAGCAGTAATGTCATCCACAAATTCTCCTGAAATTTGTGTATATAGAGTAAATAATTGCTCCTAAGCATACTCAATCAAGTGATAACAGTGATGGTAAGTACTCAAGAAATTATATTTCTTTACAAATAAAGTTTTGAGAGAGTGGTGTGAGAAGAGGGGAAACTGTGTATATCAATAAAGGATTAGGTCAAGGACCAATTTTTGTTTAACCCCTTAAGGACTGAGCCAAATGTACATGTTGTGAACAGAACAAAACCTGGCATTTGCGCTATATGTCTGTCCAATTGTAATTCACCTCTTTCATATTAAATGCACCCACCCTTATTATATATCATTTTATTCAGGGGAAACAGGGCTTTCATTTAATATCAAATATTTAGCTATGAAACAATTTAATATGAAATAAATGGGAGAAAATAAGAAATGTTATTTTTTTAGTTCTACATGACATTTTAACGGTCAATGTCATAATACTTTATGCTTTTACTGCAATAAAATACACATATTTGTATTCAGCAAAGTCTCACGTGTAAAACAGTACCCCTTGTGTGCAGGTTTTATGGTGTTTTGGGAAGTTACAGGGTCAAATATAGCACGTTACATTTGAAATTGAAATTCGCCAGATTGGTTACGTTGCCTTTGGGACTGTATAGTAGCCCAGGAATAAAATTTACACCCATAATGGCATACCATTGCAATAGTAGACGACCCAAGGTATTGCAAATGGGGTATGTCCAGTCTTTTTTAGTATCCATTTGGACACAAACACTGGCTAAAGTTAACGTTAGTATTTGTTTGTGTGTGAAAAATGCAAAAAAACGCCAATTTTGGCCAGTGTTTGTGACTAAGTGGCTACTAAAAAAGACTGGACACACCCTGTTTGCAATACCTTGGGTTGTCTACTATTGCAAATGGTATTCCATCATAGGGGTAATTTTCATTCTTGGGCTACCATAGAGTCTCAAAGGCAACGTAACCAATCTGGCGAATTTTAATGTGAAAAAAATGAAACACAGGCCTTATATTTGACGCTGTAACTTTTGAAAACACCATAAAACCTGTACATGAGGGGTACTGTTGTACTCGGGAGACTTCGCTGAACACAAATATTTGTGTTTCAAAACAGTAAAAAGTATCACAGCAATAATATCGTCCGTGTAAGTGCTGTTTGTGCATGAAAAATGCAAAAAACGTCACTTTTACTGGCGATATCATCGTTGTAATACATTTTACTGTTTTGAAACACTAATATTTGTGATCAGCGAAGTCTCCCGAGTAAAACAGTACCCCCCATGTACAGGTTGTATGGTTTCTTGGAAAGTTATAGGGTTAAATATAGTGCTACCAAATTAAATTCCCTATACTTTCGGCATGGGTTGTCAGGCAGGTCCCGCTAATTGTAATTAATTAGGATACCTAATTATGTTAAAATATTACATAAATATATGTGTAGAATTTATATATGTATATATATATATACATATGTGTATATATATATGTATATATAAAAATAATTTTTTTTAAATATTTTTATTTATATATAGGTATATATATATAGTGATAGATACGTATATATTTATGTATATAGATATATATTATTTCGTTCTACGTGTATTTTGATATATATATATTAATATCAAAATACAGTTAGAACGAAATAACATATCGATATATTTTTTAATAATTTATTTTTAATTATTTTTTAATTTTATTTTTTTACGTATTTAATTTTTTTATATTATATATAAATATATATATATATATATATATATATAGCAATAATTATATATATATTTAATCAGTATCAGTCTACGTGTAATTTGATATTAATATATATATATAATTATATATATTAATAGTAAAATACACCTAGACAGTGTGTGTGTATGTATATGTGTATATATATATACTTAGATCAGTATATATTTATTTTTTACACTTATTTAATTTTATTTTATTTCTAGCCAGCAGGGGGACTACCTGTCATTACAGGCAGTCCCCCTGCTGGCAATGCAGCAGGCAGCTAACCCGGCCATGGGATTGTGAGGTCCTCGTAAGGACCTCACTCTCACATGGCCGGGGGGCTCCAAGGAGGAAGGACGTGCCGCGGGGGCTCCCTGGGAGTCCCCCCAACCGCGATTGCCGACAACCGGGTAAGTAAGAAAACAATTACGCCCGGCGGCGTTTAGAGCCGCTTAAAATAGGGCGTAATTGTACGCCCTACGGTCTTAAAGGGTTAAGCTATGTATCAACAACTTTATTCAGCATATTAGTCGGGCCCTAGTTTTGGGAGTTCTGTAGACCATAATTTGTAATATAATTATACACTTCATGTTACATAAACAGTTGTGTTTTCTTTTTTCAGTTTATATTGCAATAACTATATATATATATCCAAAATACCATATTATTGCAGTATGCAATTATACCTTTTTTATTGGACTAACATAATATTTTAAAGACAAGCTTTCAAGAGTTGTCCTCTCTTCCTCATGTCATTGCTTCAGACCTGAGGAAGAGAGGAAAACTCTTGAAAGCTTGTCTTTGAAATATTATGTTAGTCCAATAAAAAAGGCACCACTGCATACTGCAATACTCTTGTATGAGAGAGAGAGAGAGAGAGAAAGAGAGTGAGTGTGAATGTGTTAATGTTAATACAATCTTAAACAAAAATCTGCACACCAGTCAAGCCATAAGACTTGCTTTTCCCACAGAAATCACAAATTTGCAGTGATGTTACTACCGCAAAGGATTCTGGGTGGGCATATGCAAATAAGTTTAACAAAGAATCACATTTTTGCCTCATTCCATTTTAAACATGGATTCCTTTGAGTCTGTGTTTGCTGTATACAACATATGTATACTGTATATAAAAATAAATATATAATATAAGGAGTTGGAGAGTACCATAAATTGAGAAGTCTTAGATGGAATCAGAGTCAAAGGAGGGTTCTTAATATAAACTTAATTCTTCACAGTAAGTAAAATGCAGTCTTGTGCCAATTAATATTACATTCATGAAAAAGTTGGATGGAGCATATTTCAATAAATATTTTATTTTACAGTTTGAGAGGATACATTACACAGAAAGGTCTCTGCATCTTAATTGAAATTCTACTTCCATAAAAGGGGACTGATTTTGGTCTACTTATAATCGAGTTCAACCAAATGTATAATAGTCAAAGGAAAAAGTTGTGTTAATCATGTTTTATATTGCCCTGCCAAAGTTATTACCTTGCTAACCTTGTGTATGCATGTTATTATAAAAATCATCCATCTATGTTACAATGAATTACTCTGGTTTAACAGTGAAGAGATAATACCTGAAATGAATATCAAGTGACAAGTCCCTCATTAATCACAATTTTTAGACACTACAATCTAAAACTAGAGGCTGTTGATATATTATAGAGCATACGGCCTTCTTTTAGTGGCAACTAAACAATATGTTTTTTTGTTTTTGTTTTGATTTCTTAAGTCAAGCATATAAACTATAAGAATGAATACAAGTTAACGCAGTGGAAATCAATTGTTGTGTAAATCAGTCACAGTACCTGATCTTTTCATCATTGCTCCCTCTTCTATCAATTATAAACAGCAAGGAATAACATATTTACAATTATATTCTAAGTATTTAGTGAGCTGATTAATAATAGTTCTTTGAATGTAACTTGTGATTAATTCCAATATAGATTTATTTTAATGTAACTAGTGTTTAAAGTTTTTCATTAGTCAAGAGAAATGATATGGACGTTTGCACCCCACTATGAAATCCAGATTAAATATTTGCTGAGGGAAACCATGTATTCTGGCAAGTGTATACTCAGTATGGATTATACACAGGGCATAATAAAAGCAATAGCATGTCTCAATGGTGGTGACATTCTAGTCAATTCACTAAATTCCGAATTTGCAATAGTTCCTTTCTCTTCAATACAGCTGAAATCCGGTTAAATCCCTCTGAAGTAAACTTTATTCACTACGAACAGAATTAAAACCTCATCAAGCTGAACGGATCCTTGCTATTTTCAAATGCTTTTTATTGAAGCACTGAGATTAGGAAAATAAGCTGTAGTGGTTATAGTGCTTAGAGTCCTCTATAAAATAGTCAGTGGTCAGGTTTCACAAAAAGACTCAAGAATTGAGTTCATATTAATGTTACAAGCAATTTTGCTCAGAATCAAAATATTGCAGGGTTTAGATCAAGCAGAAGTTTCATGATCCCTTCAGTGCATCTACCAGTGCTGCGAGTGGTTTCTCTGAAACTGCTATGTTTACAGCAGAAAGGGTTAATCCTAGGTGGACCTGGCACCCAGACAACTTCATTAAGCTGAAGTGGTCTGGGTGCCTATAGTGGTCCTTTAAGGTAAACTGCATTACTATAAAAGCTACTCCTAATGTACATTTGCAAGTTCTAAAAGCAATGTAGCAATGTCACGTTTCAAACTAACTCAAAATGATTAATTAAGCAGTATTACTTTTTAAAAGAGCAATGTTTTGCAGCTTGTCTTTAATTGTTTAGGAACCTATTAACTAAAATATGTTAGTGTGCAGTCTTATTGCCCTTCTTTTCAACACTTAAATATGCTTTACAATAAGGTTTAATAGTTTAATAAAAACTAAAAGTGTATATTTTGACACAATATTCCCAATTCAAAAAAGCAAACTGAGGTTTAATAATCAGATAAACAAAAAATCCAAAGTTATCACAGTGTGGTGCAATGTGCACAAAATGTATCAAGTTTTGAAGAACAAAAGCATATACAACGTTTCGGCCTCAAACCCTAATCATGTATGAAGGATACAACAGAAACAAAACATTAAAGGAACACTATAAGGTCAGGAACACAAACATGTATTATTGACACTATAGTGCAAAACCCACAATTTAAGTGGCCTGCTCCCTCTCTGAAAAGGCAGTGTTTGCAAAAAAAAAAATGCTTGCATATAATGATTATACTCACCTGAACAACTACATTAAGCTGTAGTTGTTCTGGTTACTATAGTGTCCCTTTAAACACCTGTGGTTTTAGAATGTTGCTGCCCAAACGTCTGGAAACATGACGTCATAAAATGAAAAAGCACAGTAATACACCTAACGTAGAGGAGGGCGTAAAACTTGATGTGTCTGCTTTTCACAAAAAACAGATGAAAATGTGTGTAATGTGCATAATAAAGGTGGAGCAGAGATATGAGAGACCATATAGCAGAGGCGTTAAAACAGAAAAAAAGGGCAATATTAAAGATTTGTGCAAAAAGACACTATAATTCAGACCCTATAATATTAAAACCACCATTTAGGTGGCTTGCCCCCTTAAACGATTTTTTTACATTTACTAATTTCCAGCATCTTGCAGCACTGCATCGCGTGGGACTACCAGCAGTGGCCCAGCCCCAGATCCTTTTCCTTGGCTGACATAATCCGGAAAAGCATTGGATTGGCTAAAATCATCGAGTAAGTGGGGCGAGGCCAAACACCGGCTTAGCCAATCAGCATCTCCTCACAGATATGCACTGAATAAATGCATCTCTGTGCAGACACTGTGCAGCACTAACCCAGGAAGCCTTCCCAGGGACCATCTGAGGTGTGACCACTGGAGGTGTCCCTTGTGAACAATGTAAAAACTGCCTTTTCTTTGAAAAGGCAGTTTTTACAGCAAAACGGCCACCATCCGGATGACCTAATGGACTGCGCATGCGCATTAGCGCTCCCCATAGGAAAGCATTGAAAATGCATTTCAATGCTTTCCTATGGGGAAATGAGCGACGCTGGAGGTCCTCACACAGCGTGAGGACGTCCAGCGACGCTCTAGCACAGGTTTCCTGTGCTAGGAACAAGGAAGTGCCCTCTAGTGGCTGTCTAGTAGACAGCCACTAGAGGTGGAGTTAACCCTGCAAGGTAATTATTGCAGTTTATAAAAAAAACTCCAATGGGCAGAAGTGGTCTGGGTGCCTGGAGTGTCCCTTTAAGCTCCAGCACTTCTGGTGACTATAGTGTCCCTTTAAAATAAAATGGGCTTTCATAGTAAATAAATGCGTCACAACCTGTGTGTAAAAAAAGTATTGGTGCTAAAGGATTGGAATCGACTATCGGAGCATCGATACAATGCCCTCCTGTAGAGAGTTAACGATAGAAAGATCACATAAGAAAAAAAATAAACAACCAAGTTAACAGGAAATAAAAATGCATGTAGATATGTAAACTACCCAGTACAATCAGGGAATACACAGGTAATTTATTTTGTGTAAATACATACTGGCAGGTCTTATTATGTTTCTGCATCTGGTGCACATATTTCAGGACACATGCTCAGAGAGTATACTATTCGAGTTGCAGAAATAAATTCTATCACAACTTCCCAGAAAAGGTGACAGTCCTCTGCCATAAACGCTCTGCATTATAGACTATGTAACCAGCTGCATCGCCAAGCTTCTACATGACAGATTGTGGGAGTTGTTTCGATGAAATGTGACACATCCCAAACAGCTGTCACTGTAACAGTGTGACATGGCTAAAAACAAGGAAATGATGAGAATGCAGAACAATTTAAGATCAGTGGAATCCAAAACACAATCATTCAAAGAACACTGACAATTTCATTTGGATCTAATAACAGGTACTTCAACAGTCAATGAGATGTCATTAATACAACAGGCAGTGACACTGTATCATTGTCAGCACAAACCTAATAAATATATATATATATATATATATATATATATATATATTATTTTTTATTTTCCATCCCAGTAGGATTCTCCTCCTACATGTAATTCCAAATTGTTTACCACATAGTTTGATCTGCCATTCAATTACAGAGAAACTTCAATGACAGCATTGATCAAACACAGTATTTTCACTATGTAAAACTGTGTCAAACCCCAGTGAAAAAAAACAAAAATGTTTGCAAAATTTCTACAAAATATATTTACATCTATGAACCCTAGTCACACCTCCCTGCATGTGACTTGCACAGCCTTCCATAAACACTTCCTGTAAAGAGAGCCCTATTTAGGCTTTCTTTATTGCAAGTTCTGTTTAATTAAGATTTTCTTATCCCATGCTATGTTAATAGCTTGCTAGACCCTGCAAGAGCCTCCTGTATGTGATTAAAGTTCAATTTAGAAATTGAGATACAATTATTTAAGGTAAATTACATCTGTTTGAACGTGAAACCAGTTTTTTTTTTCATGCAGGCTCTGTCAATCATAGCCAGGGGAGGTGTGGCTAGGGCTGCATAAACAGAAACAAAGTGATTTGACTCCTAAATGACAGTGAATTGAGCAGTGAAATTACAGGGGAATGATCTATACACTAAAACTGCTTTATTTAGCTAAAGTAATTTAGTTGACTATAGTGTTCCTTTAACAATCTATAGTAAAATGTAACCTTACAGTTTAAAAATCCTACTGTTTGTCAGTGTGAGAGATGATATCTTGGAAGAGCAGCACAATTTCCTTCACTCTGTGTTCATTAAAAAAAACGGGAAAAAAACTGCCTGCACAGCTAGCAGAGACAACATAAAAGACACACATATTCTATAAGACACACATATTCCCTGCTTTGATAGCATTGATGTGAATCAGCATAGAAACATAGAATGTGACGGCAGATAAGAACCATTCGCCAATCTAGTCTGCCCAGTTTTCTAAATACTTTCATTAGTCCCTGGACTTATCTTAGTTAGGATAGTCTTATGCCTATCCCACGCATGCTTAATTAAACTCCTTTACTGTGTTAACCTCTACCACTTCAGCTGGAAGGCTATTCCATGCATCCACCACCCTCTCGGTAAAGTAATACTTCATGAAGTTTAAAGGGTAATCCAGGCATGGATCCCTTGCTCACGGTGCCTAGAGAGATATCAGCTATGCCTCACTGATGATGCCTAACAAGGCTGAAACGATCGTCTGGGGTTGCTGTGTGTCTCGTGCAGCGGGAACTTGCTGGCATTTCGGATCTGGACTGCCCGTATGGGTGGGACCAGTCTGATATGTTTTAGAGATGTTCTCTTTGTATGGCACAAGATGAGCTAAAACGAGCTTGAGATCTGAACAGGGACCCACCGAAGGGCAGGCTATTTCAGCTGCTGCCCGTTCTCAGTATTCTCTTGCGCCCCGTTTTTTGCTCGCCAATACTTCCTGATATTTTTATACCTTTGCCCCTCTAATTTAAGACTATGTCCTCTTGTTGTGGTATTTTTTCTTCTTTTAAATATAGTCTCCTCCTTTACTGTGTTGATTCTCTTTATGTATTTAAATGTTTCTATCAAATCCCCCCTGTCTCGTCTTTTCTCCAAGCTATACATGTTAAGATCCTTTAACCTTTCCTTATAAGTTTTATCCTGCAATCCTTGAACCAGTTTAGTAGCCCTTTTCTGAACTCTCTAATGAATATACTTCTGGAGATACGGTCTCCAGTACTGCGTACAATACTCCAAGTGAGGTCTCACCAGTGTTCTGTACAATGGCATGAGCACTTCCCTCTTTCTACTGCTAATACCTCTCCCTATATAACCAAGCATTTTGCTAGCATTTCCTGCTGCTCTATTACATTGTCTGCCTACCTTGAAATCATTTGAAATAATTAAAATCCCTTTCCTCAGATGTTGAGGTTAGGACTATCAAATATTCTGTACTTTGCCCTTGGGCTTTTATGTCCAAGATGCATTATCTTCCACTTATCCACATTAAATATCAGTTGCCATCAGTTACCTAAATCATTTGCCATTTGTCTTATCCCTCCTGAAACATCAACCCTGTTACATATCTTAGTATCATCAGCAAAAACACATACCTTACCATCAAGACCTCCTGCAATATCACAAATAAATATATTAAAGAGAATGGGTCCAAGTACTGTTCCCTGATGACAATCCCATGCTTCAAATTTACTCCATTGACTACAACCCTCTGTTGCCTGTCACTCAGCCACTGCCTTACCCATTCAACAATATTGGAATCCAAACAAAGAGTGCAGTTCATTGATGAGCCTTCTATGTGCAACAGTGTCAAAAGCCTTACTGAAATCTAGGTAAGCAATGTCTACTGCACCACCCTGATCTATTATTTTAGTTACCCAATCAAAATAATCTATAAGATTAGTTTGGCATGATCTCCCTGAAGTAAACAAACCCATGTTGTCTCTGATCTTGAAATCCATGTGATTTTAGATGTTCAAACATCCTATCCTTTAACCCCTTAAGGACCAAACTTCTGGAATAAAAGGGAATCATGACGTGTCACACATGTCATGTGTCCTTAAGGGGTTAACATGGTTTCCATCAATTTCCCCCACTACTGAAGTAAGGCTATAGTTGCCCGACTCCTCCCTACTACCTTTCTTGTGAATGGGCACAACATTCACTAACTTCCAATCTTCTGGGAAAACTCCTGTTAACGACGATTGGTTAAATAAATCTGTTAATGATTTTGCTAGTACACCACTAAGCTCTTTTAATAACTTTGGGTGTATTCCATCAGGTCCCATTGACTTATTTGTCTTTACTTTTGACAGTTGAAATAGAACATCTTCCTCTGTAAACTCACATGTAACAAATTACTCATTTGTCCTTTTCCCTAACTGAGGCCCCTTTCCTTCATTTTCATCTGTAAATTCTGAACAAAAATATTCATTGAGGCAGTCAGCTAGACCTTTAATCCTCTTCTACATACCTTCCTTCTTTTGTTTTTAATCCAACTAATCCTTGTTTTACTTTCTTTTCTTATTTATGCATCTAAAAATTGTTTTGTCCCCCCCCCCCCTTTTTTTTTTTTTTAACAGACTGTGCAATTTTCTCTTCTGTATGTAATTTGGAAGCTCTTATAACTTTAGCCTCTTTCTGCCTAATTTTATAGATCTGTCTTATCTTCCTCACTCTGTTTTTTTTTATCATTACTAAATGCTTTTAGTTTTTTACTATTTTGGCCACATCTGCAGAGTACCACAGTGGTTTCTTGAATTGTTTGCTTTTACTGACAAGCCTAATGCAATTTTCTGTGCCTTCAGCGGTGCATCTTTTAAATAATCCCATTCCTCTTGGACTCCATTTAAACTGCTCCAGTCTGATAAGGACTCCTTTACACATATTCTAATTTTAGAAAAGTCTGTTTTTCTAAAGTCTAAAACTTTTGTTTTCTTATATTAAACCACACTGACTGATGATCACTGGATCGCAAACTTTCACCTGCAGTAATATCTGATACTAAATCTCCATTTTGTTAACACTAAATCTAGTATGGCCTCTTTACGAGTTGGCTCCTCAACGATTTGTTTTAGAGACAATCCCAGTAGGGAGTTTAGAATATGTGTGCTCCTGGCACAAGCAGCTATTTTGGTTTTCCAGTTCACATCAGGTAGATTAAAGTCACCCATGATGATAACCTCTCCCTTCATTGTCATTTTAGATATTTGCTCAACTAGTAGATCATCTAACTCTTCTATTTGTCCTGGGGGCCTATAAATCACACCTACACGAATTACTGTGTGATTACCAAATTCTAACGTAAGAAAACGGACTCTATATTCGCCTCACTCACTTTTATTTAACTAGATTTTATGCTATCCTTCACATACAGGGCCACCCCTCCCCCTTTCTTGCCTTCCCTGTGTTTTCTATATAAAGAGTACCCTGGTATTGCTATGTCCCAGTCATTATTGCCACAAGTTCATGGTTCTTATTCCCTAAACTGCGAGCATTTGTAGACATGACTCTAAACTTATTTATTTTTATTTTTTTAAAGGAACCTTCTGTCCTTGTTTTGGGGGGGTGGGGGGGGGCAAATGGATTGATATTTTATCACTCCTTTGCCCCCCTCCCCCCTCTTAGTTTAAATACAGCAGAGCCTAATATGGATCCCCAAATACCAGAAGAATCAAGCCCATTGACCATGCGATGCAAATCTATACATTCAAAGTTGCAAAAAGACTATACATTCAAACTTATACAGAAAACCTCAAAATGATGCTCCTGTAACAAACCTCAAATGCCATACAATCTACAAGAACGGGCTTATAAAAACTCCAGTCACAGTAGTTTAACCACATCCTGAATTGGTGCTAATTATATTTTCACAGACATGTTCAGCCGAGACAACTCAAGACCATGAGGGCAGTGCAGCAAAACAGTTTATATCCCTGGTGAAGCACATTATGATGATTTTGTCCCCGTCCAATTCATTCATTTTGAATTCTAACAATGACCAGTTTTGCTTCTGTTGAAATCACTTGTCAAATGAGTCAAATGGCTGTCAAAGGAAAATAATCGCAATGACTGTGTGTGAACAAGCATTGGCAAAGTGCAGGAGTGCACAACCAACAATCTTCATATACCAATGAATTCAGCTCTAAGATGTTTGTAAGTAAGGCCCATTAGGTTTTAAATGAGCTGGTGTATGACAATATCAGGGCAAATAATACCCTGCCATTTTCTTCTAAAAAAAATAAAAATAATAATAATAATAATAATAATTAAAATTGTGTAGCTGCAGACAGACATGTTGTAATTCTTGTCTTTACTGCAGCTTTCTTAAAAATTGCTTTGACAGGTTGGTTATAATAAAGTCTTTCCTTTGTTCATTTTGCACAAGAGAATCTCTGAATTTCAATCACCCCCAATGACCTGCATTTTACAGAACAGATTAGAATTTATCAAATGAACCAGAAGACCTGCAAAAGAAAATCACAAAGAAATAAAAGACAACAATTCCTATCAGGTCTGTGCACTTTTAACCTTCCAGGGTATGCGAGATGTATTTGAGTTAATGGTTTGTGTGACCAGAGATACTTTGCTAACCGTTTCATTCACCTGTAATATCAACCCATTGAACTCCAATGTTCTCTTTCTCACAAACACATAAATAGTAATAACAGAGAAGCTGGTGGGAGAAGGAGGAAGAATGGATGTAGCAGAATTGTCGTGGTTGCTTATTTACTGTAAATAAATGGCACACAATTAAATCATCATGTCACTCCTGATAAATAATAAAGCACTTAAAGTCGAAACCTAAAGTTACTCCTTCCATGATATTCATCTTTTCCTAAAATCTTAAACTAAAATAAATGAAATTAGTAAACGAGCTGTGTTGAAACAAGCACATATTCTCCTTTTGACTGGCAGTTAAAAGTATAGTCTTAAGGATTTTTAAAAGGTATAATAAATGGTAAAATACTCAAGTTTCCGGAGATTGGAATTTGAATATTTAATAAATCAGATATATTGAGAACTTTCGTCTGTTTATTTAGGGATAAAAAAAAAAAAGACTTTAAAAAGGCATGATTCTGATGTGTCTTCTCTCAGTCACTGGCAATTAATGGCCTGCCAAAGCTTTCCATGTGATCATAACATCACAAAACGTCATTCTCAATTTCTCATTGGGATTACTATATAGCTGAACATTTATACAAATTCCAAAAAAAGCAATTCATTTTTATTTATTTTTTATGTTTTAACTAGTGAAATTTGTTACCAAGCTTTATTGTCTAGAATAAAACATTAGCATTTTATTTTTTTCATTTAAAGAATAAAGTGTCCTTTTCAGGTGATTAGTGCAGGTTATGAAAAAGAAAAAACAAATAATGTAAAAAACATATGTATTTTGTTTAAATAAATCTAGAGCTTGATAAGTAAGGGAAAAAATGGCAGTTGGAAGCATTCTAAAAACTGTTCAATTAATAATTAACTCTGTGTTAACTGTTGGCATTTCCCTCTAATCACTCAAGGAGATTGGTAAGTCACTGGTGTTTTTTTCCTTTAAAAACTGCATTTGTATATTAGGGACAGGGTATAGACAAGAGCACCACTTCTTTAAGCTGCAGTGGCACTGGGGACTATAGTGTCCCTTTAATATGAGGTAAATTAGAGATTAGTGCCACTAATAATATACTAGATTGCCCACTTACAACCAGATGATGATGATGATGGGCTCTGGCTGCAGTTTGGCTCCACTGGTCTGGTGTAGAACAGCTGTTTGTAACTGTAGTCACAAAATTGACGGTGAGTATGCCCATAATGCCCACCCATGAGTTTGCTCACAAGGAGTGGAGTGTGTATGGGATGTGTTACGTGTTATTGCAGAGGATCTAATATGTGTGCTTATGGAATGTAGTGTATAGGGGATGCAGTGTGTTTGTGTGTAGTGGAAGCAGAGTGTTTTTGTGTAAGGGATATCAAGCAGTTTGTGTTTGTGTATAAGGGATGTATTGTGTGTTTCTGGTTGTGTGTAAGGGATGCATTGTGTGAATCTTTGTATGCATAAGGGATGCAAGGTGTGTTTCTGTGTATGTAAGGGATGCAGTGTGTGTGTCTGTAAGACGTGCATTGCGTGTGTGTAAGATGCATTGTGTTTCTGTGTGTATGTAAGAGAAGCAGTGTGTTTGCATGTGTGTAAGGGATGCATTGTGTGTTTCTGTGTATGTGTGCAAATGATGCATTGTCTTTATGTGTAAAGGTTGCATTGTGTGTTTCTCTGTGTGTAAGGGAAGCATGTTGTGTTTCTCTGTGTGTAAGGGAAGCATGTTGTGTTTCTCTGTGTGTAAGGGAAGCATGTTGTGTTTCTCTGTGTGTAAGGGAAGCATGTTGTGTTTCTCTGTGTGTAAGGGAAGCATGTTGTGTTTCTCTGTGTGTAAGGGAAGCATGTTGTGTTTCTCTGTGTGTAAGGGAAGCATGTTGTGTTTCTCTGTGTGTAAGGGAAGCATCTTGTGTTTCTCTGTGTGTAAGGGAAGCATCTTGTGTTTCTCTGTGTGTAAGGGAAGCATCTTGTGTTTCTCTGTGTGTAAGGGAAGCATCTTGTGTTTCTCTGTGTGTAAGGGAAGCATCTTGTGTTTCTCTGTGTGTAAGGGAAGCATCTTGTGTTTCTCTGTGTGTAAGGGAAGCATCTTGTGTTTCTCTGTGTGTAAGGGAAGCATCTTGTGTTTCTCTGTGTGTAAGGGAAGCATCTTGTGTTTCTCTGTGTGTAAGGGAAGCATCTTGTGTTTCTCTGTGTGTAAGGGAAGCATCTTGTGTTTCTCTGTGTGTAAGGGAAGCATCTTGTGTTTCTCTGTATGTAAGGGAAGCACGTTGTGTTTCTGTGTATGTATAGGGATACATTGTGTGTGTGCGCGTGCGTGCACAGTGTGAAAGAGCTCACCCCCCCCACTCCCCCTGCTTTCTCCTCAATACCCCCCCACCCTTCTCCTCAATACCCCCCACCCCCGCCTTCTCCTCAATACCCCCTCCACCCCCGCCTTCTCCTCAATACCCCCTCCACCCCCGCCTTCTCCTCAATACCCCCCACCCCGCCTTCTCCTCAATACCCCTCCCACCCCCGCCTTCTCCTCAACCCCCCCGTTCTCCTCAACCCCCCCCCACCCTCCCCGCGTTCTCCTCAACCCCCCCACCACCCTCCCCGCGTTCTCCTCAACCCCCCCCCACCACCCTCCCCGCGTTCTCCTCAACCCCCCCCCACCACCCTCCCCGCGTTCTCCTCAACCCCCCCCACCACCCTCCCCGCGTTCTCCTCAACCCCCCCCACCACCCTCCCCGCGTTCTCCTCAACCCCCCCCACCACCCTCCCCGCGTTCTCCTCAACCCCCCCCACCACCCTCACCGCGTTCTCCTCAACCCCCCCCACCACCCTCACCGCGTTCTCCTCAACCCCCCCACCACCCTCCCCGCGTTCTCCTCAACCCCCCCACCACCCTCCCCGCGTTCTCCTCAACCCCCCCCACCACCCTCCCCGCGTTCTCCTCAACCCCCCCCACCACCCTCCCCGCGTTCTCCTCAACCCCCCCCACCACCCTCCCCGCGTTCTCCTCAACCCCCCCCACCACCCTCCCCGCGTTCTCCTCAACCCCCCCCACCACCCTACCCGCGTTCTCCTCAACCCCCCCACCACCCTACCCGCGTTCTCCTCAACCCCCCCACCACCCTCCCCGCGTTCTCCTCAACCCCCCCACCACCCTCCCCGCGTTCTCCTCAACCCCCCCCACCACCCTCCCCGCGTTCTCCTCAACCCCCTCCACCACCCTCCCCGCGTTCTCCTCAACCCCCTCCACCACCCTCTCCGCGTTCTCCTCAACCCCCTCCACCACACTCTCCGCGTTCTCCTCAACCCCCTCCACCACACTCTCCGCGTTCTCCTCAACCCCCTCCACCACCCTCTCCGCGTTCTCCTCAACCCCCTCCACCACCCTCCCCGCGTTCTCCTCAACCCCCCCCACCACCCTCCCCGCGTTCTCCTCAACCCCCCCCACCACCCTCCCCGCGTTCTCCTCAAACCCCCCCACCCTCCCCGCGTTCTCCTCAAACCCCCCCACCCTCCCCGCGTTCTCCTCAACCCCCCCCACCCTCCCCGCGTTCTCCTCAACCCCCCCCACCCTCCACGCGTTCTCCTCAACCCCCCCCCCACCCTCCACGCGTTCTCCTCAACCCCCCCCCCACCCTCCCCGCGTTCTCCTCAACCCCCCCCCCACCCTCCCCGCGTTCTCCTCAACCCCCCCCACCCTCCCCGCGTTCTCCTCAACCCCCCCCACCCTCCCCGCGTTCTCCTCAACCCCCCCCACCCTCCCCGCGTTCTCCTAAACCCCCCCCCACCCTCCCCGCGTTCTCCTCAACCCCCCCCACCCTCCCCGCGTTCTCCTCAACCCCCCCCCCCACCCTCCCCGCGTTCTCCTCAACCCCCCCCCCACCCTCCCCGCGTTCTCCTCAACCCCCCCCCCACCCTCCCCGCGTTCTCATCAACCCCCCCACCCTCCCCGCGTTCTCATCAACCCCCCCCACCCTCCCCGCGTTCTCCTCAACCCCCCCACCCTCCCCGCGTTCTCCTCAACCCCCCCCACCCTCCCCGCGTTCCCCTCAACCCCCCCCACCCTCCCCGCGTTCTCCTCACCCCCGCCACGTTCTCCTCACCCCCGCCTATATTTCCTTATAGCAAAGCCGTCCCAGGTTGGGGTGTAACAAGGTTAATTTATAAAACTGTCCATTTATATGGAAATCTGCACTTTTTGTAAAAAAGCTTTAGGGGTCTGGAGTGTCATTCTAAATACTGACTATTTCTGTAGTACATTTTAAATTATCACTACAACTCTAATCAATGCCATGTAGATTAATTCAGAGAAATTATGCAAACAGAAAATTATCAGTTTCAATATCTAATGGGAAGGACGGAACTGCTATAGACCGTTACAATGTTTTGAGGGGTGAACCGGGTTAACCTATTTTTTATTATAATCAGCATATGTTTAATCATGACATGCAAACACCATCAACCAAAAAAATCACCATGCAAAATTGAGCATGGTAGATTATGAAATAATACACAACCTTAATCATATCAGGAAGTTGAGCAATGAAAACCATATAAGTAGAGAAACATGAATCCTTGGTCTGCATTACATTTCATCAAGCAGTGTGTGGGGATGGGGGGGTTGGCTAATGTATTTTTATTTTTTTATATTTTTTTTAAGGTGAAAATATCTAAAGCTGCTCAGTTACAGAAAAAAAAAATCCAATAATCAGCTGATGCCAAGACATAAAATTATGACATAAAACACCACTTCTTGCAACCTACTGCCTGATATGCAGTTCCCAATGAGATAGTCAATCTAAAAGACTATCACTTTACCTATGACTGTCAACCACACCAATAAAATGTCAAAACCACATGACCCAGAAACCATTGCATCTCTCAGACTGGTAACGCAAGATTTGCTGCCCTCGGCCATAAAACTGAAAGAACAGCTAGTGATCAGAAATCCCTGCACACACCATACAAATAGAAAGAGGCACTGTATTGAAATGTCAAACTGCATTGAAGTCAGTTCATTTAATCAGCTTTTATTTTTCTTAGGTACATATTCTTCAGAGCTTTACCTCTTAATTTTATTTTATTTATTTTTAATGAGAATCTGAGCAGGTGATGCCGAATACTTCTCTGCAGTAATCGAAGATATTTTTGCTCTATAAAAGTATAACTGTCAAAGAACAGAATTTACAAGTACAAAAAAGCTATTTCAGTTTTCTCTAGTCTCCTAGCAACAAGAATCTGCTGATGTTTTCTTGGTACTAGTGGGTAATATGGATGAAATTTGTTGTGTTTAAGTGCAGCCAAGTGTCAAGAGGAGTGGATGTGAGAAGATGCAGTAACATATAAACTCAAGACGATACTGAAAGAATTAAGCTCATGGAAAAAAATAAAAATGACTTAAAACTGTACAGAATGAGCTAGAGGGTAAGGATTAGCAGCAATGATTTTAAGTCACTGGAGAACTTCATCTCCATTTGTCATTTCCCTATTGTATATTTCTTGAGCAATCCTAATTTATATCCATATGACGCCCTTGATACCAAGTCTAGAAAAAGACTAAAACAAGAAAGGATTTAGCTTTATTTATTTTCTTTACAAGAACCTTATGTTCCTGCAGGCTCGTTAAACGCAAATAATCATACAGAAGATTTTTGAATATATACCGTATGTGAATAACATACATATCCATAGCTTTTTTTTTTTTTGTGCTGGTTTTGTGTGAATACTTGCAGATACACAAAACTGTATCTAATCCTAGGTCTTATTGGTTTCAGAATGAAACATGGCACCCGCGGAGGCCCATATGTCAGCTTCCACGGATGAGGACTGCCTCCCGGTTGAACTCTCTACATTTACCCAGATACAGAAAGCTTCTTAGTGGGCCTCTACATCTTTATACACGGCCCCTTCCACCGAAGCAGGCATTAAACCATTACTGCATGAGATTAGGGCAATGAATCAGGCAGATATGGCAGTGGTGCGGGAGGAGATGGTCACCCTTGCTGGCAGTGGGGTAATGTTCATGAAGCATGAGGGTGGCATAGACAGCCACAGATACGGCCCTTAACTCCATTCAGGAGCACAGCTGATTTGTCTAACCGAATAGCTAATTTAAAAGAAAGGTCTCAGAGACCATCACAACTGAAGAGCTGCATCACTTTATCTCACGGCTCCTCTCTACCCTGCTGCCACCTAAACAGGCAAAAAGTAATTCTAGATTAGTGCTTTCATCTGCCCAAGGCACCTTCAAAGGCACTGAAAATTGCCCTTAATAAACTTGTGCGAGACTCTGATATTGGAGTCTTTATGGAAGCATTGAGGGATTACCCCAACAGTGGCTTTGAGGGCTGTCAGATTACCTTCTAGCGGGACATGTCTCACAATACTATTTTATGAACAGTCACTCCGGCTGATTAGCCAGCTGCTCAGGAAACATAAGTTCACTTACAAGTGGTGCCTGCACCGGCTGCTGGTGGACAAAGGTGTAACTGATCGCCTGGCACCCCGACTGGGTACCTCCGTTGAAGGATGCTCCAAGCGCTTACAGAGGGCTCCAAGCACTCCGCCAGACACCACAACCACCGCAGACCCCACGAACCGCCACAGCTTGTTTGGGGTCTCGCCGTCTCCTACCCACCCTGGACCTACGACAATGCTCCAGTGCGTGAAGCTCTCCTCCAAGTGAGTGAAGCAGGAACAAGCTCTTAAAAGAGCTTAGAAGTGATTATCCCTTGTAGTGATATAGCGATTCCCCCAATAAGAGACAGGACTCTAGATTGAGGGCGAAGTAGAACTGATGTTTAATGGCAGGTACTCTGCTTTTACGCAGTGCTCCCCTGCAAGGGAGACGCCCACAGGCAATTAGACATTAACCAGTCAGATAACGGTTACATCCCACAGATTCCCTCCCCTCTGTTTGGGAGATAATTGAGTTTCTTACTGTATCTACTCAATTATCTCCAAGCTGAAAAATCATACTTTTTATAAAGTTTTATAACTTTAAAACTATACATTCAATCTTCATAAATATTCGAACTCAGCACACTTTACTTACAAACATATCCAAAATTCAGCCAATTCCATCCAGGGGTTAAAGAGTTAGCTGGAAGTCCTGTATGACCGACCGCAAGCACATTTTCCTGCCCAAAACAGTTCCATAGATTTGGGCTGTGCGGTCGGTCAATTTCACACTGAAAAAATGACGGGACTTAGTCTCTGTGGCTGAAAACTTGGTGCAGGAGAAGGTAAGGGTCAGCGGTGTTCGTTGAAATGTGTAGCCGATTTCAGTTCCATGGATTTGGCTACATATACCGCTGACCTTGTTCGAATGAACAAAGATGGCCATCGCCACGTGTTCGTTTGTCGAATGGCGGCCACTTCGACTACTTCGGCTGTATCCGAAGTGCCAATTTAAAGTTGCAACACTGCTCCAAAGTAATTAAAGAGCCAGGAACAGCATTATCAAAATCCATTATGCCCAAATACAGTTCTTAAAGGTTCAGTAACAGTATAATCCATAGTCCATAAGCCCCAACTCAGTTCCTTAAAGGGCAATAAATCCCAGGGCCATAGTCGCAGGGCAGGAGGCTGGCAAACAGGCCCCTCCAAAAACCAGTGGCGAGGTTACTTTCGCCACAAAAGGCAGCAAGATATACCTGATCACTTGCCTCTCAAGAGCACCTTCTCTTCTTAAGGAGATGGGGCTACCAAAAGGCTTGATTCCAGCAGTGATGCGTCCTTCATGGTTGACCGGAGCTGCTACAAAGGTATGTAACAGCTTGCTGCCGGCTCCCCCCCCTGCACAGCCCATGCCACTGGACCACCAGGGATTAAGATAGCCCCCCTCCCTGACCAGGTAACAAGCAGGGAGGGGGGACAAAAATAAATATTAAATAATAAAATTAAAAAATAATTTTAAAATTAAAAAAAATTACAAATAATAAAAATGCCCCCCCCACCCAGTTCACACACACTACACAAACATACACACACACTCTGCATTACACACAGTGTGTGTGTGTGTGTGTGTGTGTGTGTGTGTGTGTATATATATATATATATATATAATGCACACACTCTGCATTATATACAAACACACACTCATACAAAAATAAATATTAAATAATAAAATTAAAAAAAAAATGTAAAATTAAAAAAATTACAAATAATAAAAATGCCCTCCCCTCACCCCGTTCACACACACACTACACAAACATACACACACACTCTGCATTACACACAGAGTGTGTGTGTGTGTGTGTGTATATATATAATGCACACACTCTGCATTATATATACACACACTCTGCATTATATACAGGCACACACACACACACTCTGCTTTATATACAGACACACACACACACTCTGCATTATATACAGACACACACACACACTCTGCATTATATACAGACACACACACACTGCATTATATACAGACACACACACTCTGCATTATATACAGACACACTCTGCATTATTATACAGACACACTCTGCATTATATACAGACACACTCTGCATTATATACACACACACACACACTCTGCATTATATACACACACTCTGCATTATATACACACACTCTGCATTATATACACACACACACACTCTGCATTATATACACACACACACACTCTGCATTATATACACACACACACACTCTGCATTATATACACACACACACACTCTGCATTATATACACACACTCTGCATTATATAATCACACACACACTCTGCATTATATACACACACACACACACTCTGCATTATATACAAGATTATGTTCCAGGATGTTACCTAGGTAAAATCTGACAACATTATAAAAATCACAGAATTTCATAGCCCCGAGATTTACCCTCGACTATACATAGCATATTTTACAATTGTTGGCCACAAAACTGCACTCGACTTATACACAAGATCGACTTATACACGAGTACTCAGCCTGTGCAGCATGTTATTTGTATGTATAACCATGTTTGATTGTTTTTCTCTCTTATGGGACCCTTTTTCCCATATGATGTACTATTCTATGATAATACAAAGATTTATTGATTGTAACCTGGCACAACAAAAATACAAATTTCAATTGGATATATTTGTTAAACTAACTATGCTGAATCTAAAGATACAGTTTTGTTTTAGTAAACATCTAACAAAAATAAACTAAAAAAAAATTATTAAAACTAAACATATTAATAAAATGCAAGACAAATAACTGCATGTAACAGTTTTACAATTAGGATTAGTTCTCCTAAACACTAACAAAGGATTACATCATTTTAACTCTACTAGACGTAAGCATTTGAAAAATACATGGCATGGACAAAATATGTAATCCGTTATTGCTATACATTTTACCATGTTACACATTTGGTGGTCATGCTCCAAAATTCAGCCTCCTGGAGGGAGGTAGCTGGTCTACTTGATTACCTGTCTGTTCAAAACCTGCCCTTTGAGCCCTCTAGCTATTTGTTGTTTGCAAAATCCTCTAAACATCATGCCGCAGTCTTGACTGTGCATATATTGCTGGCAGCACGTCATCTCAAAGCCTTACTTTAGAAGCCAACTTTCCCCCTTCTTTTACAAGATTGACAAAAAGGATAAAACTCAATTATGTGTATGAACATGTGTGCCTTGAAACGGTTTCCCATTGACAAAGCTGGCTTTCCTATGCATCAAGTCTAGGAACAGACTCTGTAACATAACATAATTGATGTCCAATCCAGGGTCTATGTTATTACTATATTTAAGGGGGCCAGGAGGGATAAATAGTGTTTTTAACACTAAAAGGTCAGGAATACGCATTTGTGTTCCTGACCTTATAGTGTTCATTTACCATTCTAACAACAATATGTATTGTCAAGATTCGATACCAGTAGCTGTATGTAGCTTCCTGCATTAATCTAATTGATACTTTTTATGCTATGAGCACACGTGAAACATTATATTGCAATAAATGTATGTAAATAAAAAAATAAAATAAAAAAAACATTGATCTATAATTGTATAATACAATAAAGGTATACATCTATCTCACCTTAGAGAGTTTCAAGTTTACTACAAGAAAGCAATCAGAGCAGTCTTTTTACAAAAAATCTAATAATACCTGTAACATCTACTCGAGTTTGTTATGTGTGGTTAAAAATGAAACCTTAACGTTTGTGCTTCCTAGGAGAGTGGAACTGTCAAGTCTCTAGAAATTAGACCACCGAACAAAACACTAAAAACCACCTACAATGTTAATCTTTATTCATGTGATGGTCAGTTTTCTTTTATATATATATATATATAACACAATGCTCAATGGTAGGATACAGTAACATTTATAACAAAATGCCCCCAATTTCACAATAGATGTGCAACTTTCTAAATTAAATTTTCAAGCCTCACAAAAAAAAAAAACATTTGATAAAGGGGATGAGTAAACATACTATTATAAAATCATGGGAAGAGACGTTCACCCTTTAATTCAAAAGTGTTAAATCTTAAATAGATTCCTCCTGGTAAAATCTTTACAAATAACTTTTTTCACTACCAAGTTATAAAGTCCACAGTTACAAGTCCACTGGTTTTTAACCCATCTCTAAAAAAACAATAGATTACAGAGATTTGGAATCTTGTGGCAAAGGCTCGGAAGGGTTTAAGTACTCCATAGGACAAATAACAATAACGAAAGAGAATGAGTTCACTTAAAACTTTACTTTTATTATTTACTTAAAACCATACATTTATTGAATTTTAATCATAGTAAATTCCCGGGTGGGAAAATCATTGTGAACCCATAGTGCAGAACAGTACCAACAGGAATAGTTGGGGAAAGTACAAAAACATTTAACTGCCTCTAGATAGCATTAATGCTTTCTTATAAATTTTCACCACTAGGTGGTGGAATGATAGTTATGTAACACTCTGAGACCAGACTGATTGCATACATGCTCCCTGTGGTCTGGTTTCATTCTGAGGCAGTGATCTGCAATGTATTTATTACTGGCATTTATAAAGCACCAATATATTCTGCAATGCTGTACAATTGGGGAACATAAACCGTACAAAATATACAATCAAATTCAAAAGGTAAAGTGGGTCCTGCCTGTGAGCTAAGATCTAGCCATTGAAGCTCTTTTTTTTACAAAACGCCTAGTTAGATGCGCATGATCTTACAATTTTAAAGGATTGTATCTTGAATCTATAAAGGGGATTTGAAACTAGAAGAAGCAGGGGCAATTACATCTACACCCAGCTGTTTGGCAACCACTCCGTTGATGCCACCATTGAAATTGCAGGGTTAGACAGATATATTTAACCTCTTTGTTTTGGACTTGGTGGGGCTCCACTTACTAGGAATGTATGTCACAATGTCATAACCAATACATACATTCCCATCAGTACTAACACACACCGCCGCACTATGTTATCCATGAACCAGAGATGGCCCACTGTGACTCCAATTCCCAATTCTCTTGATAAGCGCTAGGTTTTAGCTTGTATTTTAAGTTTGCTTTGCATTTGTGACCAAAATTATAATTTTGCCATGCTTTCATTCTACCACAATTTCACCCTGTATAAGTGCACCCATACCATACATATCATGTATCATATTCTTGTAGTTGTAAATTCTCAGTTTTACATTTTAAGGGACACTCGTCTGTCCAAATTTAAAAAAAAAATGTTAAAAAAATCACTATTCAGTAGATATACCTTCAATGAATGCATGATTGCATTTAATTTAGTCATGCATTTTTTCATTGGGTTATAAAACTGAAGATCTCTTTTGTAATCTAGAGTGTCCCCTTAATAATTTCCATTAAAAAGTGCAACTAAAACAATTTAACGCAAAATACATTGAACGAAATTATAAACGCAACGCTTTTATTTTTGCCCCCATTTTTTATGAGCTGAACTCAAAGATCTCACACTTTTTCTATGCACACAAAAGTGTTATCTTAAATATTGTTCACAAATCTGTCTAAATCTGTGTTAGTGAGCACTTCTCCTTTGCAGAGATAATCCATCCACTTCACAGGTGTGGCATATCAAAATGCTGATTAGACAGCATGATTATTGCCAGGTGTGCCTTAGGCTGGCCACAATAAAAGGCCACTCTAAAATGTGCAGTTTTATCACACAGCACAATGCCACAAATGTCGCAAGTTTTGAGGGAGCGTGCAATTGGCATGCTGACTGCAGGAGTGTCCACCAGAGCTGTTGCCCGTGAATTGAATGTTCATTTCTCTACCATAAGCCGTCTCCAAAGGCGTTTCAGAGAATTTGGCAGTACATCCAACTGGTCTCACGACCTCAGACCACGTGTAACCACACCAGCCCAGGACCTCCACATAAAGCATCTTCACCCCCAAGATCGTCTGAGACCAGCCACCCGGACAGCTGCTGCAACAATCGGTTTGCATAACCAAAGAATTTCTGCGCAAACGGTCAGAAACCATCTCCGGAAAGCTAATTTGCATGCTCGTCGTCCTCATCGGGGTCTCGACCTGACTGCAGTTCGTCATCATAACCAACTTGAGTGGGCAAGTGCTCACATTCGATGGAGTCTGGCACTTTGGAGAGGTGTTCTCTTCACGGATGAATCCCGGTTTTCACTGTACAGGGCAGATGGCAGACAGCGTGTATGGCGTTGTGTGGTTGAGCAGTTTGATCATGTCAGCATTATGGATTGAGTAGCCCATGGTGGCGGTGGGGTTATGGTATGGACAACGAACATGGGTGCATTTTATTGATGGCATTTTGAATGCACAGAAATATCGTGACGAGATCCCAAGGCCCATTGTTGTGCTATTCATCCACAACCATCACCTCATGTTGCAGCATGATAATGCACGGCCCCATGTTGCAAGGATCTGTACACGATTTCTGGAAGCTGAAAACATCCCAGTTATTGCATGGCCAGCATACACACCAGACATGTCACCCATTGAGCATGTTTGGGATGCTTCCAGGTTCTGCCAATATCCAGCAACTTTGCAGAGACATTGAAGAGGAGTGGACCAACATTCCACAGGCCACAATCAACAACCTGATCAACTCTATGCGAAGGAGATGTGTTTCACTGCTTGAGGCAAATGGTGGTCACACCAGATACTGACTGGTTCTCGTACACCCTCAGCCCCTTCTCTTTAACTTGCTGAGATTATAACTTTAACAGTAGTCATGTAATCCAAAACCGTTGGGTATTTAACCAAGAGGATTTTTACTCTTTTCATTTAACCACTTTATAACGAACCTATGTTAAATCTGCTGATATTTACTTTTGTGTTTTATTTTGAGGCGGTTCAAAGATGACATATTTGGTCCCACTATTTTAATCGCCTCATATTTGTATTCTGGTACTGTTCTCGCACAATGATGCTGCCCCACATGTTTACCTTTGCCTCTAATCCTACCATTAATTTCCCCCCTAATCCTAATTCAGTCCCTAATCCAAACCTCTACTCCTACTTTAGAGGGATTCCCTTTGCTGAACTCAAGATGGACATTAGCAGAGGGATTTTCCAGCTCAACCGATAGAGAGCGCTCTTTGAGAACTCCAACATGAGGATGATGATTATCTCCCTTTTATGTTAAAGCCTTTGCACACAGTGATTAGCAAGGAGTCCTGACTAATGTCTGTTTCAGACACTAAGGGTCTCTCCCATCCTGAAGGCTGACTCAAAACCAATTTGATCGCTCAGCAGCAGTGGTTTTGAAAGGATCAAAGAACTCTGTGACACTCCCTTTGAGCGCTGCACAAAGCTAATGTGGCTTCAACTGACAGAGGGGACAAACAGGTATCAAATTACACCCATGGATCACTGGTGTCAGCAGGGATTTAACCCTTCTGGTACTTTTAATGCATAGTGGTCTATCCTGTCAACATGCGTTTAAGCCCTGCACTCCATGATGGCATACAGCTTAAAGGATTACTATAGTGTCAAGAAAACAAAGCGGTTTTCCTGACACTATAGTGCTCTGGTCCCCCTCTCTTGGCGCTGAAGGGGTTAAACCCCCTTCAGCAGCTTACCTTATTCCAGGGCTCCCTCGACGCTGGTGACCTCTCCTCCCCGTCCGACGTCATTGGAGCCGAATGCGCATGCAAAGTGAAATTCTCCTCCATTGTCACAGATGCGCCACTAGTGGCTGTCCGGAAGACAGCCACTAGAGGCTGGATTAACTCCAAATGTAATCATAGCAGTTTCCCTGAAACGGCTATGTTTGCATCTGAAGGGTTAAAACCTGAGGGACCTGGCACCCAGACCACTTCATTGAGCTGAAGTGGCTTGGGTGACTATAGTGTACCTTTAAGTTGTTAAAAACCCACCTACTTGCTGTGTATGGTGCTCTCCTGAAAAAACAGCGTATCTACACAAGTGAAATGTGAGTCAAGGTCCTCATCTCCTATCCCTATTTTCCACATTGGTACAGCAAATATGTAGGTAACACAGGGTGTAACAGGGAACAGCTATATCTCCATACTAATTTCTCTATATTAGTGAGCCATCTAGTGGTGAAATTTTAGAAATACAGCTTTTATACAAGTAATAGGAAGCTGGATGTTATGACTTTTCATTACTATTAATGATAATATTAATATAACAAATTTTACAATCTATTGAAACAAGTACAATTTTGGAACTATGGTTCACAAAAAAAAAATACATTCAAAGATTTTACTATGTTTCACTTAGTCGATATATAAAAAATAATGGAATTTAAGATTATGCTAATTCACTTTCACTTTTTGTGTAATCTCTAAAGAATAGTCAAATATCTGAATGATTATCACCCACACAGACATCATAAATATGAATTGCAGGAAAATATACCACAAAGTGAGCTGTAGTGAGCACTTGATGGGCTTACAACTTAATGCAGAAAGCGCATTTCCCAACAGGCAAACAAAAATTACTTTCTTCTACATTAAAATTCTTACATTCCTTATAAAAAGGTTTAAACATCTACTGAATATGTTCTCATCTATATCAGTGGAAAACCCTATGCATTTGGTTGACTGATGCGCTGCCCTGTACTTATTTGGGAAGGTATTCAAACAAAATGAATTTTTCATGTGATAGGAACAGATGGTAGAAGGTTTTTTTTCCCACAGATGCTTCGAGGCAGTTCATTACTAGCAAGAAACTTAGAAACTTTGAACTCTGATAGACAAGGTCTACTCCTATTTGGCTGAGGCGAACACATAATGAGTTTAAAAATGTCAGTGAAACTCATCCAAAAGTTAAAGCCTTATGAAGTGTTCGCTAGATACACGGGCACTTAGCCCATTGAGCAAGATAATGCTCCGTGACTTACTACCAATATCACTAACTTTTCTTCATCCCAGAAATTCCTTCAAGTAAAATATGAAAATAAAGCAGACTTTACTGAGGTATAAGGCAGAATAACTAAAAGAGGAAATGGATAATTGCTATACTGTAATGTTCTTTTCAAACTCACAAATTTTGTAAAATAAAATTTCTAAAGATAAAGATGATATTTGTGCAGCACATCACACTAGAAAACTGTTCTGCTAATGGATAACATTCTGAATGGTATAAAAAAGAACTGTTAACATTTAAAAGGAAACTATAGTCACCAAAACCACTTTAGCTTAATGAAGCAGTTTTTGTGTATCAATCATCCCTCTGAAGTGTCACTGCTCAATTATCTGCCATTTAGGAGTTAAATCGCTTTTGTTCCTGTTTATACAACCCTAGCCACCACTCTCCGGGCTGTGATTGACATAGCCTGCATTAAAAACAAAAAGGTTTCGGGGCGGAGCTTGCCAGAGGGACAAGACGGACGCCATATCTATCTGCTCCCGACAATCGTGAAATCTATCACCACATACCGCAACAGGCGAGTACATCACACTGCAGAATACACCACCATCCCAACCAGGGTGAATTCCTGCATCGATTGATGCCTTTCCGGTATTGCGCCGGGCGACCCACGCCGAAACGCAAGGCTGCGGCCTACCCCAAGCCGCCACGCTTATCCCTGGAGTCACTCCTGGGCAGCTCCCTAACACATAGCAAACTCAGGAACACTCAACACTCACCCCCTCCATCCCCGGAGCGCATCATGGGCCGACTGTCTCAGAAGCCCGAAAGCAGGGACATAGGAGTCCTGCTCCAAAAACCCTTGCAAACAAAATCTATCCCGACAGGGGACCACCCAGAAACGGCCACAAGCACACAGCAGGCCGCGGAAGCTCAAGTACCTGGGCCCAATCAGACAGCCGAGGCAGCTCAACAGCCTCTCCAGGTGCTTACAGGGGGGTCAGCGACAGCAACAAAAGACGACCTCATGGCCTTGCTGACAGATCTTCACAGAATGATGGCAGCAGACCGAGCTCTCGCACAAAAAGAGATCCAGGCAGTGGCCACAAAAGGCACCGTAAGGGAGTTGCAAGCAGCGGTCACCAAGCTCAATGAATCGGTCCTCCAGCTTCAAAGTAACCAGTATGCGATGCTCACATAATTGACCACGCTGAAGGACCGTCACCGTCACACCCATGTAAAAATCCGAGGCATCCCCACAGAGATAATTGCGGATGAATTACCTCACTACACCCGGAGACTCCTGGCCACACCTCATATGCGGACCATAACCGCATCATGTCTACCCTGCGGGGAAAAAACCCTGTACAATTCGAGGGCTCACAACTCTCGTTTTATCAAGACCTATCCAAAGCTACCCTGCAGTGGCGGGACCATGACACCGTTAACAACCCAACTACGTATGGCGGAAATACCCTAACGATGGGGACCCCTAGGAGTCCTGCAAGTGACCTGGAATGGGACAGTCCATATACTTCGACCCAAAGAAGAAATCCCTGCAATGCTGACCACTATGGGCCTCACACCAAAGGCACCAGCACAACCTGCTGAAGCCGGTTCAGCATCCTGGGACCCAGCTACTGTCGAACCTTTTACCCCAAGAGCGGGCACCTTGAACTCTCCTGTGAACTGAAACACCAAAAGCTGACATCGGCTTTACCACACCTGGGGACTGTCACCTCACCAAGTTTTGTATTACGATATAGTGACTGCTCTCTGTTCATTATTTTTAATATTTTCTCTTTTTCTCTCAACCTTTGAATGCTGTTTACAAAATGTACTCCGCAACACTTACACATCCACAAGACCGTTCTAAAAAACGACCACATCCCGGTCTGGGGAACACCTAGCTCACACACTCATACAGCTACAATAAGCAAGTTGGTGGCACGCAATCAACTCACGCACACCCCCTCCCCCCCATAGCCCCCTTGGTTAGGGGCATTTCCCACAGATGCATAATGCGTGAAACTTCTACGCTGAATGGGTCCCAAAGTGCCAATTGACA
This sequence comes from Pelobates fuscus, assembly GCF_036172605.1. Taxonomy (NCBI): domain Eukaryota; kingdom Metazoa; phylum Chordata; class Amphibia; order Anura; family Pelobatidae; genus Pelobates; species Pelobates fuscus. The sequence goes on along the minus strand of NC_086318.1, from coordinate 170,775,628 downwards.
CTTCCACAAGCATGATATTACAACAATGACAGCAAGGGCCACAGACCCCATTCTATGCACCCACTACATGCATACGAATACCCAAATGAAACCTCTTGACACACTCAGGCCACACAGGCCTCCCAACCTCATGTCCTACAAGCAACGCAACACACGCTTCATGCCCGGTACATCATACTTACTGACACATTCACATAAACACACTACCGACATGTTACAGTCCGTTAGGACTTTACTTTAAAAAAAAAAAAAAAAAAAGTGTGACTTACTCCTGTACAAAGTACTTTAACCCACTGTTTTAAAATTATTTATATCCTTATAATCTCTTGGTCACATTGACACTATTGTTATTGCTTGCACTGAAAAATAAAGAATAAAAAAAAATAAAAAGATTTATTTTCAATCAGATATAACTTACATTAAAAGTGTTTAATCTGCTGATCTGTATATTGAACTTCAATTACATACAGGAGCTTCCTGCAGGGTCTACCAAGCTATAAACAGAGTAGGAGATACATTCCAAATTAAAGAAAATTTCCAATAAAGGAAGTGTAAACATTAGATTACTTTTTATACAAAGTGTTTAGGAAGGCTCTGTAAGTCACATGCAGGGAGTTGCATAAACAAAGTGATTTAACTCCTAAATGGCAGAGAATTGAGCAGTGAGACTGCTTAATTAAGCTAAACTTGTTTTTGGTGACTTTATTGTCCCTTTAATGCAAATGTACCTTAATGCCCCTTCCTTACTGTAATACAAACTATGGCAATATGTTATCCCTTTAGATAATCATTAAAGTATATTAACAAGTTACATATATTATTGATGGTGTATGTGAGTAGTGTAGTATAATATGGGTGAGTACACATGCATGACAATGAAATAGAAACTTCTCAGAACCCCATACATTTGCACAGGGTTTCTTCCAACACAAGCATCATCATTCTGAACATTAGACACTCTTTTTCTTCATTTTAGAAGACTAGTTTTTTACAATATGGAGTGGTTTCAAAAGCTATACGACTTTATGGGCATCTCAGTACACACTCTTCATTTGTATCATTAGCTACAACATGCAGACACTAATATGAACTTATCTCTGCTGTAGGAGAAGACATCAGAAAAGTTAAACAATGACCAACAATGCAAGTACAAGACCACTGACTACATAAGAGATTTGTGTTTTTAACCAGATAGTGAGCACAAACTTAAAGAGACTTGGTACTTAAAGAGATGCTTGGTACTATAACCATTTCATGTTCCATCACTCCATTCAGTGGTAAAAAAAAATGTGAGCAATTTAACATGGAATGCAAGTTTCTGGCCACACAAAGGCAGAGCACAAGATATGGCTAAGGCAGAGATTGTACCTATCCTAGCCATACCAACAATAGGTGGCTGTGATGGTCTAAAAGCTGTCTGCTGACACTAACCACAATGAGTGCAGGTTATTTAAAGTACTTAGAGTATCCCTTTAAGCTTACCACCTCACCATAGACAATTTACTCAACTGGATACATGCTGCAGAGTGAATTTGTCAAGTTCAGTTGCCGAGATCAGATCAGTTATTGGCAATTATCCTTGAAATGAAACGTATTACTTGTTTGTTCACTAAATAAATTATGACAACTGTACCACTATGCAATTTGGCCTTTTTTTGAACCTTAGGTGGAAAAAACAGCTTATGCTTTGAAAGAATATATAGATAATTAATGAAAAATAATGCAACACATTTAAAAAAAAAATGAAAGGGACATTATGCTCCAAAACCACTGCATCTTAATCTTAATGCAGTGGTTTTGGTGCATAGATCCGATCCATGCAGTCTAACATAGGAAAGCATTGCCATTTCTGAGAAAGGGCAATGTTTTTTTATTTGTAAGACAGTATGTCTCTAGTGGCTGTCAGACGTGTGCTGCATGGCCCTAGATCACCATTACTCAATCTTACAGCAGATGAGGCAGCTGTAGCACAAAGATTGGGAAGGTAATGGATTAAATCAGACTTTCTCCAATTTATAAGACTTGCAAAGGGTGGAGGGGACTCAATAACCTAACCTAAAATATTTAAAGTTCCATGCAATGACTATGCCAGCAAGTACTCAAAATGCTGCCAAACTGCCTTTCTTAAAATATTCTAAAGTTCATCAGCTTAAACATCCAGTTACATTTTTAGAGGAGCAATCTAAAGATAAAATTAGATATACTTATTTTTAACCTTCATGTTTTCTATTGGTTAATTAAATTCAGGGCCTGCCATTCATGAGATCATTCTGATGGATGGTGATCTTCGTCATATCCAATGCTTCGCAGAGAAGCAATTTGGACAGAGGGTAAATGTGTCATATTTGCTTCGCTCTACCATCTGTATGGGTCTCACAGAGAAGCAGTGAATCCAATTCACAGCGTCATTCTATATGAATTGTGAGTGCAACATAATAAATATTTAATAAGGCATTGAATAATATCAGATATCCTGCACTATAAAGCACTTTTATTATTTTTCAGATTTATAAGATCACTATTTACACAACAGATCTTGGTCATTTTATAGGGAAGTATAAATACTTTTTGTATTTTTGCACATTTTATGCACAGCACTTTTTGTGTTTTTTTGTCGGAAATAGTCTCAACCAACTTGCACCAAGTTTTTAAAAACAAATTTTACATTGCTTTTGAGATGCTATTGTGCTCTCCAGCTCTTACATATCGTACAGGGTGTTTCAGAACGGTGCCAACAGTGTGGTTGGGACAGTAGAATCTTTATACAAAAATGGTGGAGGGGGTTCTATTACAGAGTTATTTTAGGAGCTATCCACGCCACGTTGCAGAGGTCCCCAAGCTGTTCAGAAGACTCACAATTTCCTCATACAACAAATCTTTAATCAAGCATGAACTAAATGCTGCAAAATCATTGATCTAGGCACTGGGGAAGAGTGCCAGACCACCTAGAATTGCACAGTGAGATAGTGCGCATGAAACATAAAAGACAAATTAAAGAAACAATGCCTCACTTTATCATAGATATAATAAATATTGTGCAACCTAAAAGTCTTGGCTAAATTTCACCGCTAAGTGCTCCAGATGTGCTGCGTCTCAACTACTAGGCCTGCATTGGATCAATGTCTAGCTCTCAATCACACATTATCTCCCCTTTCTTTCCTTATTCTTTTCCCATACATATTTCCTTCCCTTTTTTTTTTTTTTTTTTTGTAAATACGCTTTTATTAAGTTGTGCAAACGTTTAGTTCGCCAAAGAGTTATAAGTATGCGGTAATTGGGACGCGCAGGTCCCGTCAGAATGAAACCATAACAATTACAGTAGCAAGTGCTGTTCAATCAGTCAAATATCGGTGACACGCAGGTCACAACAGAGCATGTATTATCTTGCAAATAGTAGATTGAAGGGCAGTTCATACAGTATCAGGTAACAATGCGTGGACTTGTGGTGAGACTAGTAGGTCTCAGTCTACAACTTTAACTATGAGGACATGCGTCCAGCTTGCGTCTCGCATTAGTTTTTGCCCCAAGGCTACAGCCGTAGGGACTGCAATCTACAGCCTTGTCGGGCACATAAGTCTTATGTGCTTTCTCCTATTGGACGTCTGATAGGGGGGCTAGTCCCGAGTTAGGGTCGGCTAGCGTGGGGTGGATATAGTGCGAGTCAGTCTTACATGGCGCTGTAGTCAAGAATCAGGTCTTGGTCTCCCCCATCTGTCCGCCTTATCTCTATCGTCTCCCACTCTGTGTGGTTACCTAGGTCTAACACGGGATGTCTGCTGTCCAGAACTGGGACCTCTTCTGGGTTCCATATGCGAGGCGGTGTCAGCACGGGGGATGTTTCGCGGTGCAGTAAGTCCTTGCCACTGTCCAGCATCCTATCTGGCTGTGTTTGGTGCAGTCGTCTAGGCCTCAGCAACTGTGGGTATCCGTACTGTGTCACGCGAATGCACCCCGTGTTGGGCGAGTGTGTTAAGTCGTCACTTCAATTGGGTGTGCTTACTGTCATATGTCGTCCTGGTGTCCCTCCTCCGTGTAAGGGACGTCCCTGTATGAGGTCTGCCCTACTGCAGTGTGTAACGTTATGTGGTTACATTGTCTCCATTCAGTTTCGTTTGCCCCGTGGGGCCTCGTACTAGTGGGTCTGAGCAACGCCGGGCGGCTCCCCGATCCGTCCGAAGGCGGAGAGGGAAGTAAGGGAAAAAAGGGGAGGGGGATGGGGGGGGGGGTTACTGCATGGGGTAAGTATGTTGTGTTGTTATTAAGTGTTAGCGCTTCTCCCAAGATGATCAGATGGGATTAGGCGGAGAGTGGTGTGCGCATGAGTATGTGTGGCGGTGTTGTCTTCCAGTGTCCCAGCCGCGGACTTCATCTATCCTGCTCTTGATGTGTACAGGTGCCAGGGCATCCACAGTTCTAGGTGTTTTTCTTTCCTCCCGAGTATGTCGGCATATCTCGCTTCAGCAGTATGAATCTCTTCTATTCTTTGGAGCCATTCCACTTTAGTGGGTGGTTGAGCTTGCTTCCATTTTGCTGGGATCAGCGCTTTAGCTGCATTCAGCAGATGCCGTAATATTGATCTTTTATACAGTGCCAGCGGGCCTGCAGAGAAGTGTAAGAGCGCAGCCTCTATAGTGAGGTCAAGAGGGTCCCTCAGAATGACAGTGATTTCACGTTTCACTTCCTCCCAAAACGGCACGATCCTGGGGCAATCCCACCAGATGTGGCGGAGCGTGCCCGATTGTGTTTCGCACCTCCAGCATGTGTCCGGGACCTCCGGGAAGATTCTATGCAACCTCGCTGGCGTCCTGTACCAGTGGGAGAGCAGCTTGTAGTTCACCTCCTGGTACCTGGTGCTTATCGAGCTTTTATGCTGCAGAATAAGTATTTGTGCCCATTGAGCATCTGTAGAGGTTCTGCCTGTCAGTTCCTCCCATTGTCCCTGGAAAGTGTTGTTTCTAGTGAGGTCCCCTATAAGCAGTCGTTGGTAGATGATCGACACTCTTCCGTCCGCTTCGGGGGAGATCTCGCAAAGGCGCTCGAACCAGGTCTGATCTCTGTGTATCGCTTCTCTGCGAGGTAAGTTGTAGTAGAAGTGTCGCAGCTGTGCGTAGTGGAAGCGGTGCATTACCGTCAGGCTGTCCGTGGTAGCCCAGTCCTGGAGGCTGCGGAGACCGGCGTTGGTCAGAGCCGAGCTCAGGGGTATATAGTCTCTTTCGTTGAGTGTTGGCCACGCATCCACTCGCAGTCCCCCACCTAAAGCCGCATTATGTGATAGCGGGATTAATGGGCTCGGTTGCGGAGAGATGTAAGCGTTCTTTCTCAGGACGGACCAGGTCTTCAGCGTCTGCGTGACGGGGCAGTCTGCATCAAGAGTGTATGCGACTCCTGTCGAGCGGTGCCATATGTACGCATGGAGTGCTTTGTTTGTGCCTTCTCTATCTAAGCCCACCCACAGCTTAGCGGCGGGTGCCGTGTGCCATTCCCGAATCCTCTGGAGCACTGTTGCTTGGAAGTACTTCCAGAAGTCCGGTAAAGCGAGGCCCCCCCATGGTTTGGGCAGGCATAGCCTGTCATGTCGGAGTCGCGGTCTCCCCTCTCTCCAGACGTATTTCGTTACTGCCGTTTTGAGTTTGGTGAAGAAGTCCGGGGGCAGGTGCCATGGGATGGTGCTGAAGCAATAGAGAAGGCGGGGCAGGATGTTCATTTTTACGACCGCAATGCGGCCCTGCCAGGAGATGTAGTCGAAAGACCATTTCTTCAGGTCTCTCAGTATATTACTGAGGAGAGGCAAGTGGTTCCTGGTGTAAGTTTCGCCCGGAACACGTGCGATCCATATTCCCAGGTAGCGCATCTGTTCCCTGCACCAGTGGAAAGGGTAATCATGTTGTATTCTCATCTGCGTGTCCTCAGTGGTATGTACAGCCAGTATTTCACATTTAGCTAAGTTTAGTTTAAGCCCTGATACATGTCCGTATCGCTCAAACTCGCCTAGGACGGCTGGTAGCGTGTTTGTAGGTTCTGCAACGAAAAAGAGCATGTCATCTGCATAGGCGGCCACCTTATGCATCTGATCTCTCTGTTTGAACCCCTGTATTTCAGGCGTCTGTCTTACCCTGTCCAGGAATGGCTCCAGCGTGAGGGCGAAAAGGAGGGGAGACAGCGGGCAACCCTGCCTGGTGCCATTGTGGATCTCAAAGCTGTCTGTAAGCGCCCCATTCACACGTACTCTGGCCGTTGGTTCAGTGTAGAGCGCTTTGATCCAGGAGAGTATACCCTCCCCCAAACCCATCATCTTCCTTCCCTTTTTTACCCCTTTCTTCTCATTCCATATCGGACTACATGATTAAAATCTTGAGTAACTTAAGAGAGTTTTAGTGTCATTTTCGACAATCAACATAAAATGCATTTGTGTTGGTCGATTTTTTCTTAGTAGTTATGTAGTGGTCAGTTTTTGTGCTTGCAGATACTTATATTTTGCAAATAAATATCTTTATCTGAATCCTCTTTGTCACAATACACTTTAAACAGTGAGAATGTACTATTTTCTTTACAAATCTGTGAACAGCTTTCCCTTCCCGCAACTGTCATCAAACCAAAACACTAAGCCCTCAATGAATACTATCCTAGCAACCTACTTTTCTACCCTACCCTTACCTTTTGTGTCACTATACCCCACTCCCTCTAGCATGTAAGCTCATTGAGCAGGGCCCTCAATCCCTCTGTTCCTGCGTGTCCAACTCGTCTGGTTACAAATACGTGTGTTAGTCCACCTATAGAACAGCGACACAGAATTTGTTGGCGCTTTATAAAGATTAATAATAATCATAATTAGCTATTTCTAGCCTTATGTTTTGCGTTTTATGTTTAACCCCTTAAGGTCCAAACTTCTGGAATAAAAGGGAATCGTGACATGTCACACATGTCATGTGTCCTTAAGGGGTTAAATAATAGATTGTCAAAGGAAATTTAAGGACAGACAATAACAGATTCACTTACTGCTAAAGCTCTAGACAACCTTGTTCTGAAGTCATTCAAGATGATGATAACAATATCTTTATGGGGAATATATGCATAACCTTGTGAAAGGAACACTTTTCTTGGGCGTACCAGATCCAGAGCAGCTTGGAAAGGAACCTTCATGGGTGGGAAAAAAATAGCAATGCACCTTTAATCATGAAGGTAAGTTAGTGATACAATGTTTTTATTAATCTATCCATGGCACCCCCATTAATAATTATATACACTGCTCAAAAAAATAAAGGGAACACAAAAATAACACATCCTAGATCTGAATAAATTATTCTTCTGAAATACTTTGTTCTTTACATAGTTGAATATGCTGACAACAAAATCCCACAAAAATAAAAAAAATGGAAATCAAATTTTTCAACCCATGGAGGTCTGGATTTGGCTTTCATCTGTGAAGAGCACAGGGCGCTAGTGGCAAATTTGACAATCGTGATGTTCTCTGGCAAATGCCAAACGTCCTGCACGGTGTTGGGCTGTAAGCACAACCCCCACCTGTGGACGTCGAGCCCTCATACCACCCTCATGGAGTCTGTTTCTGACCGTTTGAGCAGACACACGCACATTTGTGGCCTGCTGGAGGTCATTTTGCAGGGCTCAGGCAATGCTCCTCCTGTTCCACAAAGGCGGAGGTAGCAGTCCTTTATTGGGGGTGTCTTGCTAATTGCCTATAATTTCCACCTGTTGTCTATCCCATTTGCACAACAGCATGTGACATTGATTGTCACTCAGTGTTGCTTCCTAAGTAGACAGTTTGATTTCACAGAAGTGTGATTGACTTGGAGTTACATTGTGTTGTTTAAGTGTTCCCTTTATTTTTTTGAGCAGTGTATATTATATTAAATACATTTTAATTATATATATATTAAATACAATTTAAATACTATCTGCTATCCTTATTAAAACAAAAAGTAAATATAAAACTAGTAAGTGCATATTACACTTAATAAAATCATTTTCTAGGACACTCCACCATGCATTGTCCAAAATCTTGGATCCTTAATTTTAGTCATTGTTTTGTGGAAAAACCCTGGTTTACAAAAATACAGAGTCTGCAATTGTGCTCCATGTTATTACTATATAGCAGCACCACTGCCTCGTCCACAAGTGTGACGCTCACCGGGGACATTATTTTCTCATACACTTAAAGTCTAATGAATCTCCTGTTGCTTCATTTAAGTCACACTTGCTGTCCTCTATAGTATGTGGAGCTGCATTTGTCCTTTTATCCACTGCAGTACAAGAGACTTAAATTGTACAGTACATTACAATTACTGTAATATTATCATCTCCACCATACCAATAAGTTTCAAGGCTCCCACCTTGTATGGAAACACGCAAGTTGCCCCACTACTTATATACATTGTGGATTACACTCCTGTCTTTCAGGATACCACTTTCCACCTTGCTTGTGTTTTAATTCTTTTATTCACTCCTATAATAAAAACCTCTCCATACAAATGGATCCATGCTATACAGGAGAGCAAATGGGACTATGGCAAAGAGGAGATTGATTATACTTTGAGTGCATAGAGCAGTATATAAATGGCAATAATAATAATAATAATAATAATAATACGTAATGATTCCATAAAAAGCTAAAGTTACAACTTGGCAATGTGGTGGAGGTTGCAGTGTCATTGAGTAATTATATACTGCACATTTGGAGGATTTATGTATGTTTGTAGGCAAGCATTTTCCAGACAGATAACTCAAGTTAATTTAAATATTGTGTAATCATATAAAGGGTTTTGGACTGAGCTTGGTGAAGTGCCGTGAAAATTATGCAAAAGGAATTTATAATAGAGTTAAGTTTTATAACATCTTAATGTTAATATATGCTGCTTAAAATTAACAAATCCAAGTTGAAATCACAATTTGGTGTTTCTTCTCACATTATCAAGCTTTTTGTAAGTAGAGTAAGCCCCTGCAAACTTCTTAGCCAAGGCTAAATTGTATAGGCAACAAAATGCTTTGCACCAAATGCTACATTCAGAAGCACATACCTCTTAAGTCTAATAATGTGAATGCATTAACACCTTTCATAAGTTAAAAACGGAAACAAATCCACATTAAATATGAGTTACTGAACAAAGTGTTTAACTTACTGTTCATCACCAAAACGACTAACAGAAAAAAGGAAGAAAAAAAAACAAAACACCACAAATGAACACCAATATAAAAGAAACACTACAGGAGACTCTGTAAAGCTACTAAGCTAAAACAAAAATTAAATTGCAAGAATTTAAGTAATTAATTTTTAATCTACCACCAGCATAATAAATGATATTAGAGGTTTATTTTTTATTTATTTTTTCAATGCAAAAGTCTAGTAATTTTTAATATATTTTGAGATATATTCATTGAGACAATGACGCTACCTTGTAGAATTCCTGTTCCTCCAACTTAGTTAAACTCAATCCATAGCTTCCGTTAATCAGATCCTCTTGGTGCAATTTCTTCTCTTCTTCACTGATCTGCAGAAAGGGAAATAAAATCCACAATATATAAACCAGCATAAATAAAACAAAAAAGTTAACACTATGTTCCAAAACTGTAGATGCTACTATTCCACAGAAAACACAATTTCTAAATATTATAAAACAAGTAATCAGAAACAAAGGTTGTTAACCATGTATATGTGCGATAAACTGCAATGTCCTGCATGTACATAACATTACCGTAACAAAAAAAAGGAAAAAAAATACGCACAAATTAGGTAACTTTAACTGTGTTATCATTACATTGGATAGGCACTTTATTTCCCATTGGTTAGGTAACTATGGAAAAGGAATACATTTGAAAGTACATTGCTGTGACATATTCTAAATGTGCATCAATTACAGAAATGAATGACACTCCAGGTGGCCCGGCCATCCCTGCAACACGGCCACGGCCTGCGCAGTTAGGGCCACCCGATGGCTGTGCTGACCAAACCCCTTTGATGATGTCAGAGGCTGGGAGGAAGTGACTGCCCCGGTCACTCCTCCCAGCTTACACAGAGCCCGTGCGGGAGGAGGGAGTCAGAGTGGGAATACTGACTCCCATCAGCCTGAACCACTGGACCCCAGAGAAAGTCACCCTCCTGCACCTAAAAAGTAGGAAACAGGAGGGTGACTAAAACATTGTGTGTGTGTGTGTGTGTGTGTGTGTGTGTTTGCATGTGTCTATGTGTGTCTGTGTGTTTGTATGGATGTGTGTGCATGTGTGTCTGTATCCATCTCTATGTGTGTGTGTGCGTGTCTCTGTGTCTGTATGTATGTGTTTATGTGTGTGTGTGTGTCTGCGTGTGTATGTGTATCTGTTTGTCTACATGTGTGGGGGGGAGGGAACGGGGGGAGATTGTGGAGGTGGACGTATGTGGGGGGCCCAGGGCAGTTTACGCACCAGGGCCCCGTGGTTTCTAGTTACACCTCTGTATAGCATTTATGATTTTTTGATAAGCATTGCAGTTTCCTTGGAAAAGTAAATGGCAAATTCTAAATTAGTAATTCAGTGTAATGACAAAAATGCATAAAAATGTTCTTTTCCTAGATGTTAAAAGCAGCATTACCATAGCATTAGCTTCAATATAAAAATAAAAAAAAATAATTTACAAAATTTAAAAAAAAGACAGAAGCCAATTTAGCATGGATATATCAGTGAGAAGAAAATTGTAGTATGGAAACATTTTTCTTATTCTCAGCTAATCCAACCAAATACTGCAAACCCCCTCTCCTCCCCCCCAAAAAAAATATTAGTAAGTAACTGGACAAAGTACACTTCTCCCACAAAATGTTCGATTTCACAAAACGGTTGTCTAGTATGCAATATCTCACAAATATATTGATTGAGTGGCTGCATATTCTTTCAACAGGAAAATTATCTGCTTCCAAGATAAAGAAAGTGCTCTGATTTGATGGGCTTGTAATCCTAGGGAATTCCATCCGTTGCGCATCATGTACACCTTGACAATGGTCTATACTAATCACTAAATCAAATAAGTCACAGATGCTGCTTGTTCTCTACAATCTCTTATAGGAATGAAAAATTATGGTGTGGATTTCCTCCATTGTGCAGTTTAGGTATGGTGAAATACCTCTTGAAAAATCCAGATTATGCCACTGTTTTTTCTCAGGACTTGAAGGATCCTAAAATAAATATGGCAATGAATTATCTGGGTTGACATGGAAGGATGGACCAAGTATAGGTCTAGTCAGGCCTAGTTCAAAGCACTACTTTATCTAGATAAAAGACTGTATGAGGTTTTCCTGCACATAAGGCCTGGATTTTAGATCTCACAGAGAGCTAAAGGAGACACTCTAGGGTGGTTGCCATATCAGACGTTCCTTCAAAAGAAACGTTTGTGCCATCATTGCTCTTTAAGTACGTTTAGTGTATTTGCATTCACAAATGGCTCTTAGACATTGTAGTAAAATTGGACTTCTCTTCAGCACACACACATAATGACATAACACAAGAGAGACTAACACAACAGAACAAGTGCATAACTTCACTATGCTGCCATCTAATGGAAGGTGGACTGCATAACACAAATACCTAACAGTACAAAAGATAGGTCACAAGGGAAGATAAGGACTCTATACGAATCTCTTTATCATGGTGTCCAAAGTCCAACAAATCCCTGAAAGGGCAGATCATGGAGAGTCCTTGACTCAAGCAGAACTCCAAATTAGCATTGTATCCATACCTGTGTGAAGAATCTCAGGATACTAGCCCCCACTGATGATTCTAAGTAAATTTATTTAGCCTAGCAAACTCAAAGAAGACGACACATATGTGGTTCATTTCTTCTCATTTGCATAGATCACATCTGAAAATTCTTTTAAAGATAATGATTTGTTTGAAAGAACTGATGGGAATTCCAAGAATGGTATTTTAACTTAGTTTCCTGTATCAAACAGTAAAAGATTTACTAGGGCATGTGCACAGTAACAGCATGTAGTTAGATATTTGTTTGCATCTCAACATGGACATCAACACGTTTTAAATGCATGTGAGACACGAGTCAAAAATAGCAACTTAAGTTATTTAAAATATTAAATATATTAGTCATCCAGAAAAAGGAGAGTTGGTTATATCTTTGTTTGTGAAACAATTATAAGAAACAATTTTTGTAACATTGGATTAATTTCAGAATTGTTATCAAGAACTATAAGCCATTATACATTCAGTACCACGAAAAAATTGTTTCAGAGGTCATTACTGACTGCAGATTTTAAGACAAGTACAAGTTTGACATGCATAACCGATGACAATAACAAGGAGTGATAAATTGTGCTGTCAAGTTTTGCTAGCAGATTCAAAATAAGCCATTTTTAAATTTACATTCCTATAGGTTGCCAACTTGATGTACTGATAGAGTTCCCATGAGAAGATGTAAACAGAAAAATCTCAATATTGGATAAACAGCTGCATCATTTGTAGGTTGTTTTCCCTTCAGTATATTTACAAATATAATTAAAAAATAGAAATTAAACCCCTTAAAAGTACTGGATTAATGAGGAATTAAATAACATACATATATGTATGTCCACGTTCTGCCAGAGATTAAAGCCCTTAAATGGTGATTGGTAATCTGCGCATTATTAATCCCTTCATTACAGGTGATAACTGCATGCATATTATCTGTGCAGTACAGTGTTTGAAAACACGATAAGCCCACTGAAATAACTGGCGGCTAGTGTAATTATTCGACGTGAGCACAAATAGCTTTTCAGCAGCAGCAAGCGAATCGTACACCTGCCAATCTATGAATTAACTAATTGATTATTTCAGATTTGCTTTCATGAGTAGGCATTTGATTTGCTCAGCTCACCTAAAAGGGATTCTTGCACAAGTCTAGTAATCATTATGTGGTGGAATCTCGGTAAAAATAAATTTAGTAGGCCGAGATTTCCACGTGGCATATGTGTATGTTGGTGTATCAGTTAGTCAGTTACACGTAGCTAAGATACAATCAACAGTGTACTGAGCAAGTTTAGGAATACAGGATATACGAGTATTTCCCCTCCTCCATTGTGCTGGGCAAGCCATGTGGTCAAACAGGAATTTAGTCTCTATTCGGTTGATGGATAAGAGTATGTGTAGGTTGAACTGATTATGGGAGGAGCTACATGCCTATATAAGGGACCTACACTGTATGATCAGGGCTCAGACTTTGGTGACATTAGTCCCTCTGAGTCCCGGTCGGTGAATCAAATAAAGAATCTCTTCCTTCCTGAAGAAACCTGTGTCCATCTCTCTGTGCTTGGCTTCCGTCAGTTTCTCCGGTATCAATTATAAAAAGCATACACAATTATTATGGGAGGTTACAATACAGACTGTTTTGCTTTCTCCCCCTCCCCTCCCCCCGCTTAGCCTGGTGACATCAAAATTGCCCATTTTTAGCCAATCCAATGCATCTCTATGAGGAAAATTCAGCGTCTCCATGCAGAACGTAGGGACACTGAACATCATGGATGCTTACTGTGCAGCCCTGAGCCAGTAAGCAGCTCCAGTGACCATCTAAGGAGTGGCCACTTGGAGATGTCCCCAGGAGCAATGTAAACACTGCCTTTTCTATGAAAAGGCAGTGTTCACAGGAAAATGACTGAAGGGAGCTATTATACTCGCCATAACAACTGTATTAAGCTGTAGTTGTTCTGGTGACTATAGTGTCCCTTTAAGTAACTTGACTACTAACAGTCCCCAGAAGCTTGCTATTAACATGAAACATAGAATAAATACATTCACAATCCCTGAACACCTGCAGTTAGAGGGGATTTGCTTATCACAAGGATAGTAAAATGCATTATCTTTAGGAGGGACACAGCAGTACATTATGAGCCTGTCTCCTCCAGACATACAATTATGAATATTTTACTGGTGTTATGTGTTGATTAAGCAAAGAAATCCATACGGTGTGACACAAGGCAATTATCCAGCAGCCACCATGTGTTAAAATAAGTAGAAGTAAAAAGTTAACAAAAGGGGAAAGGAAATAAAATATGTCTTATGGGTGAATTTAACATCATGTCAAAACCTGAGAAAATGTTTCATTACCAGGGGAGCACAGAGTCTAAAAGCACATTCTAGAAATTGAGAGAAAGTTTATAACACAAACCTGATATAATTAGATTTCAAAAAGACAATAATTCAAGTAATGGACTACTGATGTAATTAGCCCCCAAGACACACTGGCCTGAATATAATATTTTTTGGATAAAAAAAATTTTTGTTCAATATATTAAAATATCAAAAAAGATATCTTTATATCAAAAATATATCAAATATAATAATTTTTTTTTTTAAATATTTTACAAACTATTAAATTATGCCAAAATGGTATATCAAAGCCAATATCATTTATAATGTAAAATTTACTACACTGACCTATTACAGTCTGGGAATACAAACATGTCTACAAAGTGAAACTTTATACACCGATTACAACTGCATGAATATTTATTTATACTGACACAGATGAAGTCTAAGGCCCTGTTTATACAAGTGAACAGGCTAAGAAAGTTCTCAAATGCCACACCGACAAATAAAGCCAACAATATTTTAACAAACCGTATGGACTATACTGGCCATAGATGGATGAAAACCAGCATACACGTTTATAATTCTGCCTATACAAATGAATCCAGTGCAAAATGTGTTTCTTGTTCAATAGCTGAAAATAATAGTTGTTTTCCCAAAAGTATAGTATTTCAATACAGTATAACAGAATTTTAAAGATACGCCATAGCGTTAGGAATACAACCATATATTTCTATATCAGTATCACTTATAGAAATAAGATGAAAGGGTTCCAGGATAAAAATTCTTAAGTGATTCCAAACTGAGTCCACGTATAAAATCAAATTAGTGGAGAGTAATATAAGTCCAATAATCCACAAAATGTAGTATAAAGGTAATCACACTGAACTGTGTATAAAGATAATACACAGTTGTGGGACCCTTATGCCAGTACAATATAATTCACAGACAATCGGTGAATATAAAAATAAGAAGAAGAATAAAAAATAAATAATAAATGAAAGTGACAAACCAAACTGATAATGAAAAAAAAGCAACACAGTACTTAATACAACCGCTTTCTAGAAAACATAAGACTAAATAGAAGAGAAAAGGAAAATGCTTTTTAAAAATCCATAAGTCTTTAATGAAAATTCAAAATTTTAACAAAGTTTAACTATCTATTTTTAGTGTCCCCCCTCTCCCTACCCCCATTCCAGTCCTCGTCATGCCTGCCTTTGCCCTGACACACTGTCTCTTTGGCAGAGATCATCAATGTAGTTAAAACAAGCTCATATGACTGGCTTAGAATGAGCTTCTCAATGCTTCCCTATGGAAAAGCAAAGGATTGGCTGACATCATGGAGACTGATGATCTCAGCCAGTGAGGCAGTGCAACAGCCACAGGATAGAAGGTAATGTTTGTATTCCTAATGCTGTTACTTTAACCCCTTGAGGACACTAGACGGTTCAGGACCGTCATCGGCATTTTTCCCTTGCCGACCGACGACGGTCCTGAACCGTCCTAAATTTAAAATGTACTTACCCGATCGCCGTCGTTCCCTCGGCGGCGATCGGCGGTGCTCCCGGTGTGGGGAGACTGCCTGCAGCCCAGACAGTCTCCCCATGGCGGTTTAGGACCCCTGTGGCCATGTGATCGCCCAACAGGGCGACCATATGGTCACAATAGGTGTCCTAGTCTCTGCCTGCAGGGGGACTGTCTGTGCCCTATATAATATATGTCTATATATCATATATATAATGTCATGCTAAGTGTATTTTTATATTAATATGTACATATATTAATATAAAAATACACTTATAATTAATTTACACACGTATATATATAATATATATAATAACTATATATATTGTATATATATATTATTATAAAATACGAATAATAAATAATTTAAATTAAATTAAAAATAATAAAAATTAAAAAAAATTATATATCTATACGAAATTTTATTCTAACTGTATTTTAATATATATATTTATATCAAAATACACTTAGAATGAAATTGTATATATATCTATGTATATATAAATAAATAAAAAGAATGCGAACTATTCATATGTCCATATACAAAATTACATAAATAATTATATAAATATACACGTAGACTTCAAATATATAAATATGCATATATATTTAAATTCTACGTGCGTATTTATGTAATATTTTTACATAATTAAGTTATTTTATTGATTGCAATTTAAGGGACCTGCCTGCCAACCCAGGCCGAAGTCCAGAGAATTTAATTTGCTATCACTGTATTTTACCCTGTAACGTTCTACGACACCCTAAAACCTGTACATGGGGGGTACTGTTTTACTCGGGAGACTTCGCTGAACACAAATATTAGTGATTCAAAACAGTAAAACATATCACAGCGATGATATTGTCAGTGAAAGTGACTTTTTTTTGCATTTTTCACACACAAACAGCACTTTTACTGATGATATAATTGTTGTGATACATTTTCCAGTTTTGAAACACTAATATTTGTGTTCAGCAAAGTCTCCTGAGTAGAACAGGACCCCCCATGTACAGGTTTTATAGCGTTTTTGAAAGTTACAGGGTCAAATATATGGGTCAAATATTTTTACATTGAAAATGGCCAGGTTGGTTACGTTGCCTTTGAGAGCGTGTGGTAGCCCAGGAATGAGAATTACCCCCATGATGGCATACCATTTGCAAAAGAAGACACCCCATTTGCAATACCTTGGGTGTCTGCTCAGCTCCCTCGCGCGCCGCAGAGTGAGGCTGGGAGCCGGAATATGACGTCATATTCCGGCTCCCAGTCTCACTCTGAGGCGCGCGAGGGAGCTGAGCAGACAGCACAGAGGAAGTGCTCCCTCGCAAGCCGCCCGCCAGTCAGTGCCGCCCGACTGCCCAGCAGCCAGAGGAAGAGACACCCCGACCGCCGAGCAGCCAGGGGAAGAGACCCCCCGACCGCCCAGCAGCCAGGGGAAGAGACCCCCCGACCGCCCAGCAGCCAGGGGAAGAGACCCCCCGACCGGCCAGCAGCCAGGGGAAGAGACACCCCCCCCGAGCAGCCAGGGGAAGAGACCCCCCCCCCCAGCAGCCAGGGGAAGAGACCCCCCCCCCCAGCAGCCAGGGGAAGAGACCCCCCCCCCCAGCATTCCCAAAGGTAAGGAGGCTGGGGGGGTTTAAATAAATAAAAAAAAAACGTGTTAATGTGGGTGAGTGTGTGTCTGTTAGTTTGTGTGTGTGTGTGTGTGTGTGTTTGCCTGTCTGTTAGTGTGTGTGTGTGTGTGTGTTTGCCTGTCTGTTAGTGAGTGTGTGTGTGTCTGTTAGTGAGTGTGTGTGTGTGTGTGTGTCTGTTAGTGTGTGTGTGTGTGTCTGTTAGTGTGTGTGTGTGTGTCTGTTAGTGTGTCTGTCTGTTAGTGTGTGTGTCTGTTAGTGTGTCTGTCTGTTAGTGTGTCTGTCTGTTAGTGTGTCTGTCTGTTAGTGTGTCTATCTGTTAGTGTGTCTGTCTGTTAGTGTGTCTGTCTGTTAGTGTGTCTGTCTGTTAGTGTGTCTGTCTGTTAGTGTGTCTGTTAGTGTGTCTGTTAGTGTGTCTGTTCGTGTGTGTGTGTCTGCCTGTGATTGTGTGTCTGCTAGTTTGTGTCTGCAAGTGAGTGAGTGTGTGTCTGTTAGTGAGTGTGTTTGTCTGTTACTGAGTGTGAGTGTGTCTGTTAGTGTGTGTGTGTGTGTGTGTTTCTGTTAGCTTGTGTATGCGTATCTGTCAGTGAATGTGTGTGTGTATTTAGAATGCGGGGCGGGGGGAAAGGTTGGGTGGGGGTTGCGCGGGAGGGGAGGGAGGGGCGCCTGAGTTTTGTCCTGCCTAGGGCAGCACAAAACCAGTATACACCACTGCCCAGTAGCTCACCATCCGCCCTGGTACCGCTGTGAGAAGACCGCACACTGCCGCCGCGCAACCTTCTAACCGGAAGTGCCAGACGTGCCGTGAGAGCAGTGGGGCAGCCTGCTGTAAAACTACCTACCACATCGCCTGCGGTAATTAATTATATTTAATACAATTAATTACAGAGATTCACTAAGAATCCCCAAATCCTGTGGGAAGCCATCCACTTACACAGAAAGTATTTTCTCTTTTTTTTTTTCTATTGCTATTCGCTATTAAGTGATGATTGCCCTGCTGTACAGGAGGCTAATTGTGTCTTAGCCTCCAGGAAGATAAAGTGTATTGCTATAACAATTTTCGCGCCCATCCGACATTTTGCCGTTTCTGAAAATAGTGCCATGAGTCTGACTAGTCCTTGCACTCAGACTCAAATGTAAATAAATATAATTAATAAAATATTATAATTTAATTTTTTTTTTCTTTAAATAACATACCAAGGCACTAATACCTGGCTAATACCTAATGCACTTATCATATTTTAAAGGTCTTTTACCCCATCAATTTAGTATTTTTTTTAAACTAACAGCTTTGGGTGGCATTGTGTGTATAATATCTATGTATCTGTTTATATATTTTAAGTCACTTTCCTTTTTTTTTTTTTAATCTATAGCTGAGGCATAGTCCTCTTTCAGTGACTTTACAATGTCAGCGGTTTGGAAATATTTCAAAGTTTCTGATAAAGACACCAAATTTGCTTGTAGTTTTTCATATCATGAAAAAGAATTATATTAATAAAATCATAGAAAAAAAAAAGTATTTTAAAAGTATTTGGGCAAAAAGGCAGTTTCGGTTTCGGTTTCGGTTTCGGTTTTCGGTCAAGGGCATCCTGAATTTTCGGTTTCGGTTTCGGCCCTGAATTTTCATTTCGGTGCACCCCTAGTATTTTTGAACTCAGGACAACATTTTGAATCTATTTAGCAGTTTTTTTCATTCACTTTTGTAGATGAGTAAAAGATTTTTCACATAAAATTCAAAAAACGTGTATTTTTTTCAATTTTTCATCATATTTTTTAATTTTTTTTAAAATTTAATTACATGAGATTATATAAATAATGGTATGTAAAGAAAGCCCCTTTTGTCCTAAAAAAAAACAATATATAATTTATATGGGAACAGTAAATGAGAGAGCGGAAAATTACAGCTAAACACAAACACCACAAAAGTGTCAGAAAGATGCCTGGTCGCAAATGTACAACATTGCAAAAAAAGTCCGGTCCTTAAGGGGTTAAAGAGGAATTGTCACTTTTCTGGAATTAACAACACTTAATAAGAAATGGAAATTACCTATAACTTGTGTTAACCTTATTTCATGAAATGCTTCATTTTCCTTTTAAATGTATTTTAAAGGTTTAGCAAATTACATCAAAATCCACTTTAGTCAAAGTTAGGTATCATTGCAAACAAAGAGGAGAAACAGAAACGTCACTTAATTTCTCCTCGGTATGCTTTCTCTGACTGACTGCCAGGTGCAAAGGACAGAACTTATAACAATGATTGACAAGTAGCCATGGAGGAGTCCTGTTGCAGGAAAAAGTGAAGTGAGGATTTCTATATTTTGGTTTATTTTTTACAACTCACAAATAAGTATTTGTAATTGAGTGAACAGAATATCTTTACTAACTCACAACACTTAACATCTGAGCCAGACGGAGAGGAAAAGGAAGGTAAATTCTGGTAAAAAAAAAGTTAATGTAAAGATCTATACATGTATAGAGTTTATGTAAATATGTGATTTAAAACATAGGAAATGCATTTCTTTAGAGACAAATGTTCTGATTAACAGTTTTTACCACACTTTACAACATCATCAGTCTACAGAGAGGAGAAAAAAAACAAAACATATTACACATAGAAATAAAATAAATGGCAGAATGTGGGGTTGAGGAATAAATTAAAAATCCAAAAGTTGGTTACTGCTGTTAAAGCATCCATTGCAAATATTTCCATACATAAGAAAACTTCACATTTATTAAACAGGGCAACAGCTCCACCTAGTGCCAATAGCTAAAATCTATTAACATTCTCTTTAAAAAAAAAATCTGTTTTATATTGTAGCATAAAGCTAATATCAGGAGAGATCCCTAACTTAATAATGAAACACACGTAACACCTTCATGCTTAAAGGAACACCATAGGGTCAGGAACACAAATGTATTCCTGACCCTATAGTGTTAAAACCACCATAAAGTAATCTTTATGATTTCAGCTAAGCCAAGGTATTGCGCATGATCTCTATGGGTAACATTCAGCGCCCCCCTGCAGAGCATGGAGACAGTGAACATAGGTGTTACACACTGTACAGCACTGACACGGGACTTTCTAGTGGCTGTCTGAGTGACTGTCACTAGACGTCTAACTAAGCAGCAATGTAAACACTGCCTTTTGTCTGAAAATGCAGCGTTTCCATTGAAAAAGCTACAGGAACACGCTATACAGAATTATGTTAAAATATTACTTAAGCATACACGTAGAATTTTTATATATGTATTTAAATTCTACATGGATACTTATGTAGTTATTTATGTAATTATATATATTTATCTATATATGTATATATAAATATTTGCAGTTATTTGTATTTTATAGATAGATATATACAGAATGTCATTCTAAGTGTATTTTACCAATACATATGTATTAATAACAAAATACAGTTAGAATGAGATTACATATGTATATATAATTTAAAAAATATTTAATTTATTTATTTTATTTACTATTGTAATTATATATATATATATATATATATATATATATATATAAATAAATAAACATAAAATATATATATATACCGTATATACTCTAGTATAAGACGAGTTTTTCAGCACATTTTTTGTGCTGAAAAACCCCCACTCGTCTTATACTCGAGTGAGTGTCTGTATTATGGCAACTTACATTGCCATAATACAGACACGGGGCTGTTGGGGGCTGGCAGAGAGCTCTTACTTACCTTTCCTGCAGCTCCTGTCAGCTCCCTCTGCAAGTCTCGCGAGAGCCGCGGGGTCAGAGCTCCGCGCGGCACTCACACCGCGAGACTTGCAGAGGGAGCTGACCGGAACGCAGGAGAGAGAAGGGAGCTGACAGGAGCTGCAGGAAAGGTAAGTAAGAGCTCTCTGCCAGCCCCCCTCCTACACAGGCATCTACTGGACCACCAGGGAGTGAGAGACCCCTCTCCCTGCCCTGTATCAAGCAGGGAGGGGGGACGAAAATAAATAATATTCAAATATATAAAAAAAAAAAAATTAAAATAATCATAATAATATAAAAAAAATATAATAATAATATTAAAAAAAATAATAATAAAAATGCCCACCCCCCACCAAGGCTCTGCATCACATACACACACTGCACTCATTACACACACACTGTAAATAAATATTCAATTAATATAATTTTTTGTGGATCTAATTTTATTTAGAAATTTACCAGTAGCTGCTGCATTTCCCACCCTAGTATTATACTTGAGTCAATACGTTTTCCCAGTTTTTGGGGGTAAAATTAGGGGTCTCGACTTATATTCGGGTCGACTTATACTCGAGTATATACGGTATGTATCATAAATACAATATATATATCATATATATGTAACATCATTCTAAGTGTATTTTAAGATTAATATATGTGTTTATATTAAGATTAAAATACATTACGTATCACGTTACATATATAGGATGTATATATATTAGATATATATATATATATATATATATATAAATACTTTTATTTTATTTTAACATGTTTAATTAAAAAAATGTTACACCTCCTACCAGCAGTGGGACTGACACTCCAGACAGTCCCCCTGCTGGCAGATCCACAGCCAGATATAGGGGGACATGTGATCGCTCTTTGAGAGCGATCACATGGCCCCCGGGGGCCTGATTTGGCATGGGAGGGCTGCCTGGGCTGTCAGGCAGTCCTCCCGAAGCGGAGCGCCGGGAAGGTAAGTATCCCAGCGGCTCCAGGGCTCAAAGACGTTACGGCGTTCTATGCCACCGCAACGGCTTTAAAGCCCATTTAATGCGGGACGGCATAGAACGCCGTAACAGCGTTAAGGGGTTAAACAGAAACATGAATCTGACCCAAAACATGGGAATCCAGAAAGTTAATTTAAACTGGACAGGATTTAACCAAAAAAATGGGCCATCTAAAAATGAGATGGATATTCAAGTTGGCCTCAACAGTGATTTCGAAATTTGCCATTTTTTAAAGTGTTCTTTATTATGTTTTTTACACACACAATTTGGAACCAAAACTGTGTCTTACACAGGAGGAAATCATGATCAACAATTATGAAAATTTCATTATTTTAGTTATATTACTTTTTAACATCTTTTTATTCAATTGCCCTTAAAAAAAAATGGAGCATCATACCACCCCCCTCTCCCCCCCCCCCCCCCCTAATCGTTAATGCCCCTAAGAAGCGCCGTCTCATGTTTAAGGAATTAAAGAGCATGAACTGGGAAATAGCTTATGTACAGGAGACCCACCTACCTAAACAGGCTAACTTTAGACTGAGAGACCACACCTACACCGGTTCATTTAAAGCCAGATCACATCGTAAACGTAATGGAGTGGCCATCATTATTAGACGTAGCTGACCCTTCCAGATGACATCCCAGGATGCAGACCCTTGGGGGGGACGATACATCTTCATTTCGGGCACCTTACATTCACACACCATTCACCTGATAAATATCTACGCCCCAAATCAACCAGACGCTTCAGCACTGCCACACGGCATGATCTTCATGTGAGGAGATTTTAATGCGGCCCCGTGCCCGGCAGTAGACAGGAGCTCGAGAGACGGAGGCCAGAGATCACAGGGGAGAGGAGGCCAAGACCGAATGCTCAAAGAATTCATAGCAGACACAAGGATGGTCGACGTATGGCGGGCCCAACACCCAGGAGATCGAGATTATACATTTTACTCAGCCCCTCACAGAACGTACTCTAGGATAGACTTATTCTTAGTCAACGCAACGGGCATGTCTCAAATAGTGGGGTCGTGGTTGGAAATATTTCTTGGTCAGACCACGCAGACGTTGCTATCTTACTGGGCAACCCATGCGTGGCAAATCCATGGACCTGGAGACTGAACACATCATTGTTACGGGACACGACAATACTTGAGCAAATTCAAAAAGACATAACAGAATACTTTAACACAAACAATACCCCAGACGTGAGCATCAGCACAGTATGGGCGGCACATAAGGCAGTGATAAGGGGGACCCTGATCAAATTGGCCACAAGGAAGAAGAGAATGAAACACCAACAGCTTGACAATCTACTGAGACAACTAAGGAACCTCGAGCAGAAACATCAATCTGCCCCGGACAACGGGACATACGGGCTACTAGAAGCAGTTAGAAGGAACATTCGTACTCTTCTTTTGGACGACACAGCTAGGTCCATGGCATGGTCGAAACGGACGTATTTTGACAAGGCCAATAAAATGGACACGCTCCTGGCCAGGACGCTGCGGCCTAGGCAAGACCGGTCTCACATCACGGCCATCAAACATCCGGACGGCACAACAAAAACAAAACCAATAGACATTGCGACGGTCTTTGAGGAATTCTACGAACGACTATACAACCACACACCGGGTGGGAACTCCCGAGATGGACAAGAGGAGGACAATATTTTAAATTATTTAGACGGCTTAGGTATGACCAAACTGACTGGAGAGGCAGCGAATAACCTAGCGGCAGAAATCAGTGAAGACGAAGTTGACAGAGCTATATAGAGTTTGAAGGGTAACAAAGCACCAGGGCAGGATGGATTCAATGGGACGTACTACAAGACCTTCAGAGAAGAGCTCACACCCCAACTGGCGACACTCTTCAACCACCTGAGGCAAGGAGGACACCTAGGCCCTGAGATGCCCCTTGCCACTATCGTATTACTACCCAAACCAGAAAAGGACCCGCTCCAACCAGAAAACTATAGGCCCATATCATTAATTAACCATGACTTAAAGATTTTAGCGAGAATACAAGCGGATAGATTGAACCCACTACTGAACTCGCTCATTCACGCGGATCAAGTCGGGTTCATACAAGGTAGGCAATAATTCGAGAACACCAGGAGGAACATCGATCTCATCTGGAAACAAGTGGCCACCGGATCACCTTCTCTAGTGATCTCCATCGACGCAGAGAAGCCCTTCGATAGGCCCAGGTACAGATAACGGGGGCCCCACTGAAGCCATTTAGGCTATACAATGGAACCAGACAGGGGTGCCCTCTCTCCCCCCTCCTATTCGGGATGGCAATGGAGCCCTTGCTACAGGCGATACGTCAACATCCAAATATCAGAGGAGTTAGGGTAGGCATTGAAGAGTTCACAGTCTCAGCCTATGCAGACGACGTCCTCCTGTCCATCACGAACCCGATTGAGTCGATGTCAGCACTATAGGATGTAATAAAAGAATGCGGGGAACTGTCCGGATACAAAGCAAATATCCAGAAATCCAGCGCTATGCCAATTCGACTTAACGGCGGCCGATGCAGCCCTGATAAGGGAAACCTATCAAATTCGGATGGTAACGGACTCCTTAAAATATTTAGGCGTTCATCTAACAGCAGACCCAGGACGCCTATACTCTGGCAACTACGACCCCATGTTAAGGGCTCTGATAGGAGATTTAGAAAAGTGGACGGACAAACCTCTCTCTTGGATAGGGCGAATCAACTCTGTAAAAATGAACATCCTCCCCCGCATTCTATTTTTATTTCAGGCATTACCTATCCGCGTCACAAAATCACAACTGGTACCGCTACAAAGAGCAGAATAAGAGACATAGAATAGCCAGACAAGTCCTGTATAGACGTAAAGACAGAGGGGGTCTAGGACCTATACTACTACTACCTTGCGGCCCAACTGACTCAGGTGGCCATGTGGCACTCCCCATTGGGGGAACGGAGGTGGGTGGAAATTGAATCCATGATGGTGGGACTTGACGTCCCCCAGTTCACGATGTGGGTCCCAAGGGAATATAGACCTATGATAAGGGCGACATGCCCGGCCATTCTCAATTCACTCAGATTATGGGATGCAAATAATGTCAAATATGGGCTTGCATCGTCCCCCTCCCCTCTGGCTCCAATACTCAGAAACAGAGAGTTCCAACCTGGAATGGCCCCTAGAAACTTCAGAAACATAGAAAGAACCGGGCTACAACGTATACACCAACAATATAGAAACGGGGAAGTCATACAATGCGATGAACTCCAACAAAGTAACCATTTAACCCCCAGCAGATTTTTTTAGATATGTCCAGATACAAGACTTCGCTAGAAGACCCCATATTAGAACAGCAGCCCAAGGAAAGCTATCTTTTTATGAGAGATTATGTATGGATGGAGCCGCCCCCAAAGGCATGATCACGCTTCTATATGCCCAGCTTAGCACTGAAAATAAAGAATGGGGTAGATTGACATACACTGATCAATGGGAGGCGGACCTATGGGAGGAACTGGAAGGAATTGAGTGGCAGGAGATATGGAAAGCAAACAAAAACACTTCCATATGTGTCACGTTACAGGAGCAGGCATGGAAAACCATGCTCAGATGGTATACTACTCCCGTGAAATTACACAAAATGCATACTATAGACACAGACGATTGCTGGAGAGGCTGCGGATTACGAGGCACGTACATCCATATGTGGTGGGAATGCCCGAAGAAACACAGCTTTTGGAAGTCTGTAGAGGACTTGTTGAAACAGACGTTCAGCAAACCCTTGGTTATGGACCCATGGATCTACCTGTTAAACAGATCAATTGAGGGATGGACCAAAACAGAGTAGAAACTGGTACACAAGATAACTAAGCGTGCGCAGAGCAATGGCATGGCTCTCACCTGGGGGTTCGAAATTTCAAGGGGTGATATCCAGGATAAGAGAATGCAGAATCATGGACGACCTGACGGCAAGGATAAAGGGGATGACCGTAACTTTCCAGAGAATTATAGTGGGCTCCAGTGGAGACTGAAAGGGATCAGAAAGTGGTAAAGTTGGGGACTAGCAACAAAGAACCTTCAAGGCAAACTAGATTCTAAAGGCCTCGCTCATTCCCCGCCCTACCCCCTCATCTTTTTTCTCATTTTCCCTCTCTTTCTTCTCCATTCCTGCAACATTTCTCCTTTTCTCTTCTCTTTTCATACCTCATCGTACCCCTTTGTTTTTTTATGTTTCACTCCGTGGTTTACATGGGTTTTGTTTTTTCTTTCTTCATTTTTTTTTTTTTCCCCCTCACCCAGGCATGATTACACAGTCGGAGAAACGAGGATGCCTAAAGACGAATCTGGCCTGTGTAAAGCTAGGGCTCCTTATTTAACTAAATTGCCTGGATTAAAAATAAAATCCTCGGTAGGAGGCAAGGCACAATGGGATTAAAAAGAGGCTTGTCATGTAAGCTCATATTACATATTGTATTTCCAAGAATGTTTTCTCAAATATTGGCTTCTGCGCAAGCCCGAAAGTTGAATGTACCTATCGAATGAAAAAAAAAGGAATAAAAAGGGGGGGGGAGGCAACGGCACAAGGACGTGACGTGAGCAGATATGTTCCGTCACTCAGGATATGTAATTAGACCATTATAGGCAGCAGGGAGGATTTTGACACGCCCCCAATCCGATTGGACAGAGTAACAGACGGGTCTCCAATGAAGAATGAGGAGGGTTTTTAAACCAGGAAGAGGAAGCAACACAGTACCGATTGAAAAAGCCCGGAGGATGGGTGAAACGCGTCTCAGGAGAGGGAAAACCAGAGGATCTTAAAGCACTTTTGAACATTTTGCTGATTTTACAATATTTGTTGTTTTAGTTATGTTTTTAGTGTTTAATAATTTTTTTCAAAGGATCCTCAAGCCTCCCATCTGACTGTTTCCAAAGATGGGTTGTGCCACCTTAGTAGGCACACAGGCGAATACACTTAGAGCCAGGTTCTTTGGGCTCTAGTAAAGGTGAGCAGTTATTTATGGTATATGCCAGTCACCTATAAGTTAAAGGACCACTCTAGTGCCAGGAAAACATACTCGTTTTCCTGGCACTAGAGTGCCCTGAGGGTGCCCCCACCCTCAGGGACCCCCTCCCGCCCGGCTCTGGAAAGGGGAAAGGGGTAAAAACTTACCTTTTTCCAGCGGTGGGCGGAGAGCTCTCCTCCTCCGATCCTCCTCTTCTCCTCCCCGTCGGCTGAATGCGCACGCGCGGCAAGAGCTGCGCGCGCATTCAGCCGGTCACATAGGAAAGCATTCATAATGCTTTCCTATGGACGCTTGCGTGCTCTCACTGTGATTTTCACAGTGAGAATCACGCAAGCGCCTCTAGCGGCTGTCAGTGAGACAGCCACTAGAGGAAATAGGGGAAGGCTTAACCCAGTCACAAACATAGCAGTTTCTCTGAAACTGCTATGTTTATGAAAAAATGGGTTAACCCTAGAAGGACCTGGAAACCAGACCACTTCATTAAGCTGAAGTGGTCTGGGTGCCTAGAGTGGTCCTTTAACTATATCACACTAGGAGTATTGTCTCCTATTTCTTTTAGTCTCCTGGAGAGTATATACTACAGAATCTGGGAAGGGGATAGTGTCACTACTGCAAGAACGATCTGAGCCTGTCATATCTGGCTCAGAACCATGTGAGTTTAACCATAACTACTGCACATAACTACTGCACATAGGGGTCTTTTAAGTCTAAATGATCTGCACAATAGAGTTCTTTTTTTTAGGACACCCAATAATATATGCTGTTGAAGTGGCTACTAAAAAAGACTGGACATACCCCATATTGAATAACCTGGGTTGTCTACTTTTCAAAAATATATGGTTTGATGGGGGTAAATTATTTTCTAGAAATACTTTTATATTGATTTTATATAGTAATAAATTCCCTTATTTTATACAATCCACTGCATCCAGCACAAGTGATTCCAGGGAAGGGGCAGTGTCACCCCACAAATTGACACTAGGCCTATTTACTTAGAGCCAGTTACCAAAAGGCTCTAAACAAGGTGAGCACTTTAACCTATTTTTAAGTGTATGGAAATATTACAAAGGATGCTACACTTAGTTTGAAAATTCTGTGCCTTCTATATACGCTGTGGAGAGGAAAACACACACTTTACCTTGGAGAGAGGGGTCGTGTGATCTACCCTTAAAGACACAGACGTGTGGAAGTTTAGAGCCTAATTTACTTGAAAAGGCTCTATAAAATGTGAGTGTAGATATATCTGTTACTCACTTAATTCTTCACTATAGTATTTAACATACTGCACAATTATCTGTATATATTTCTGTTTTCTTTTGTATGTACCTTACATTGGAGAATATAAAGGATAATTGTCTTTGAATCACAGGTAATTTACTGTGCTCTCACATAATATACAGCGCTGCACTCTTAAAGACAGAAGACCTAAAGGGTGGCAACACCCATTAGACCTGAAGTCTTTTCTGTTTTTTGGTGATTATCACTGTTTGTATTGAGCTCACTAATTCAGCTACTATAACTAAGCGAAATGAACAAGCTATGTATATACCTCAAAAACTTTAATTTTGCCTATCAATCTTGTTGCCATGCTAACACATACTAAGTGAGGTCATTATCGTTACTTGTTTTATGCCAGCATCTATGTTAACTCCTATGACTTCTTTGTAGACAAACACGACTAGTCTGTGTATTAATGTACCGTATTTTTCGCTCCATAAGACGCACTTTTTTTCCCCTCAAAAGTGAGGGGAAATGTCTGTGCGTCTTATGGAGCGAATATGATGCTTTACTTACCTGTCTTGCAGCGTTGGCCGGCAGCACAGGGCGCACCGCGGTAGTGGAACTTGAATTTCATGTTCCGGTTTCCGGCGGGACTGAAAGGAAGTGCGCACAAGCTGAGTGCGCACTTCCTTTCAGTCCCGCCGGAAACCGGAACATGAAATTCAAGTTCCACTACCGCGGTGCGCCCTGTGCTGCCGGCCAACGCTGCAAGACAGGTAAGTAATTATAGGACAAGGGGAGGGGGACAGTATGGGAGGGGGATGAAGTCTATGGGGAGGGAGGGGGATGAAGTCTATGGGGAGGGAGGGGGATGAAGTCTATGGGGAGGGAGGGGGATGAAGTCTATGGGGAGGGAGGGGGATGAAGTCTATGGGGAGGGAGGGGGATGAAGTCTATGGGGAGGGGGGGGATGGAAGTCTATGGGGAGGGGGGGATGGAAGTCTATGGGGAGGGGGGGGATGAAGTCTATGGGGAGGGGGGGGATGAAGTCTATGGGGAGGGGGGGGATGAAGTCTATGGGGAGGGGGGGGATGAAGTCTATGGGGAAGGGGGGATTGAAGTCTATGGGGAAGGGGGGATTGAAGTCTATGGGGAGGGGGGGATGAAGTCTATGGGGAGGGGGTGGGTGAAGTCTATGGGGAGGGGGTGGGTGAAGTCTATGGGGAGGGGGTGGGTGAAGTCTATGGGGAGGGGGTGGGTGAAGTCTATGGGGAGGGGGTGGGTGAAGTCTATGGGGAGGGGGTGGGTGAAGTCTATGGGGAGGGGGTGGGTGAAGTCTATGGGGAGGGAGTGGATGAAGTCTATGGGGAGGGGGTGGGTGAAGACTATGGGGAGGGGGTGAGTGAAGACTATGGGAGAGAGGAGAAGACTATGGAAGGGGGGGACACTATGGGACAGGGGAGAAAAAAAATATTCTGTACAAACTGTCCCATAGTAAGAAACACTATGGGACAGTTTGTTCAGAATATTTTTTTTCTGGGTTTCTTCCTCTAAAAACTAGGTGCGTCTTATGGTGAGGTGCGTCTTATGGAGCGAAAAATACGGTACTTTAAAAGCAGTATGAGCACCCGGACTGATAAGCGAGACTAGCCTGAAAAAGCCTGTATGTTATTCACTGTTTATATTGAGCTCACTCACTCAGCTAACATAACTAAACAAAATTAACATGCTATGTCTATGCCTTAATAATTTAAATTTTGCCTATTAATCTTGTTTCCATGCTAACACATACCAAGCGAGGTCTTTATCGTTACTTGTCTTATGCCTACATCTATTTTAACTACGGTGACGACTAATTAGACAGACAAACACGACTAGCCTGTGTATTAATATACTAAAAAAAACAAAAAAAAATGTGCCATTTTTTCATGCCATGTATATGCTCCACATTGTTATCATTGTTTGCTTACGCTGTTGTGGCATCGTGAACCTCTGTATTATCTTGTGCACAGACAAAAGTAAAGAATTTAAAATATATATATATATATATATTTACAAAAAAATTAAACATTTAATTGTCTTCTCATCTAAAAGGAATATATGAAATAATATTTATTTTTTAAATTGTACTATACCACCAAGAATAGTGAGATATCGATTTGAATTTTATACAAAGAACTACATCAGAGTTATTAAATTAAAGATCAATAAAAATAAAAAATAAAAAAGACTCCATTTCCTTCTGATGTCAAGATTTTCAAGCAGTGCCTCAAAGTTTTAGGTATTGATTTTTATTCTGTGCAGAGAGTTTTGATGTGAAAAGAAACACCTGAGCGTCTTTGTAACTGTGCTCATTAAAACAGCACACAGCTCTCAACAAAAGTCACATCTTCGAGCCCTAGTTCTGCAATAGTTAGTCATGGGTGAGCACTACAAATATAGATTTTTATAAGTTTGTAGGTTTCCTAGTTGCTGCCTTTACTGTCAACACAGCACAACGTTAGGAATATTTAAAACATTGCAGAAATACGCAGACTTATCTTTTATTTTTTTCATACATCAGTAACCAAGTTCACCTTAATGGTATTAGATGGGTACACTACATACTACCATATTCATCACAATTGTTATGCATTTTACTCCGTGATGTACGGTGCACTGCCACCCACAGGCACTAAAATTCATAACATTTTTTTCTCTTAAACACATTCAGCTAGTACCAAAATAAGACTAAGCCAAAAAAAAGAGCTGTATAAAATCAAAAAGAAAGAAGAGGTACAGTCATATATTGCATTATTGAAATAGAAAATGTTCAAACATAGCAATTTCTAGAGGCTTCATCTATAAGCTATACTTGAAAAGTTTTACATAAAAACAGAATGTTACAGCAGATAAGAGCCGCTTGGCCCATCTGGTCTGGCCAATTTTCTAAATACTTTCACTAGTCCCTGGCCTTATCTTAAAAGGACAGTATAGTCACCAAAACAACTTTAGCTTAATGAAGCAGTTTTGGTGTATAGATCATGTCCCTGCAGTCTCACTGCTCAATTCTCTGGCATTTAGGAGTAAAATCCCTTTGTTTATGAACCCTAGTCACACCTCCCTGCATGTGACTTGCAGAGCATTCCTAAACACTTCCTGTAAAGAGTCATCTAAAGTTTATCCTTCCTTTATTGCAAGTTTTATTTAATTTAGATTTTCTTATCCACTGCTATATTAATAGCTTGCCTGACCCTGGTGGGCAGTGTAAAAAAATAATAATGCAGTTTAAAATAAATTTAATGTGTGTGTATATTATATATATATATATATATATATATATATATACACACACACACACATCATATATGTAACATCATACGTAGTGTATTTTAATGTTATTATAATAACATATTAGTATTAAAATACACTTAGAATGAAGTTACATATATAAGATATATATTATATAATACATATATTTTTTATATTAATATATACGTATAATTACAATAAGAAATAAATAATAAAATAAATAAAATATATATTTTTAATTAAAATAAATTATATATACATCTGAAATTTCATTCTAACTGTATGTTATTTATATATATGTATTTATTTGCGGTTAATTGTATTATATATATATATATATTTATTGTCATTCTAAGTGTATTGTGTTACATATATATATATACACACACACACACACAAATAACCGCAAATATATATATATATATATATATATATATATATATATATATATATATATATATATAATTAGATAAATGATTACATAAGTATACACATAGAATTTAAATACATATATGTATATATATTAAAATTCCATATGTATATTTAAGTATTTTTTTAACATAATGTGATTTAAATAATAAAAATTTGATTGACGTGCCTGACAACTCAGGCAGAAAGTGCAGAGAATTTAATTTGCAAGCACTATATTTAACCCAAAAACATTCGGCCTCCCAACACGCTTCATAGACGCACACTCATAGAGAACACTCTACTCTTCTCCCACCGCCAACCTTCTTTTTCCGCTTACCCACCCACTTTTACAATTTGGAAAGGCACAAGGCAGGGATGCCCTCTCTCCCCAATTCTGTTCACCCTCTCCTTAGAACTGCGTGTACAAGCTCTTCGAAGTAACGCACACATTGCAGTTCTCAACATAAGGGGGGGAAGAATACAAAACTGCAGCATATGAGGACAACTAGCTTGTGACCACAACAAACCCTCACCGCTCCCTACCCCCCCTGCTCTCGGCACTAGTGGAATATGCAGGGGTCTCAGGCTACAAACTCAATATTGATAAAACAGAAGCCCTACCGATACACTCACATACACTACTTAGGAGTCTACTTGCCGGCCGACCTATCCCGCTGCTACGCCCTGAACTATACTCCCATCCTACATAAAATTACTCAAGATATACACTGATGGCAAGACATGCCCATATCGTGACTAGGACAGCTGGCCTCCAATAAAATGAACGGCCTGACAAGGGTCCTGTAACTCTTCCGGGCCCTCCCAATACCAATCTTAGAACCAGACTTCAAAAGACTGCAGACTAGTATAGACAAGCTCATCTGTGCGAATAAACACGCCAGAATCAAACGACAACGCTGTATGTTCCAAACAGGGCAGGGGGCCTAGACCTACCACATTTAACGCATTATTTTCAAGCGGCACAATTGGCAGAGGCCCAAAACCTGCACGCCCCCTAAAGGGTTTAAAGTGGGTAGACTTGAAACATGATATTTTCGGCAGAGACTTCCCTTCCCTCTATATCTGTCTGCCAAAACAAGTCAAACCACCAATGCCCGAACAACACCTGCACTAGTCAACACCATCAAAGTATGGAACAAAATGTCGAGCAAAAGCAGACTGATCTCAAACCCATCACCACTTACATCACTACTCCGCAACACACTATTCACCCCAGGTATGAATCCCAAGGACTTTGTGCTCTTTGAAGACAATAACCTCACCTGCCTGCACCATGTTTATGCGAACCAACAAATAATACCTTTCTCAGAATTCCCACAAACAACCCCCTTCAGAACTTTTGATTTCTTTCGCCATATGCAGATCAAGAGCTTCCTAGAAACACAGACTAAGAAACACCCTAACACTCTTTGAAAAAGCAGCTATCTGCACTATATACACATCTCATCCAAAACCATAAGGACGGATCTCTCACATACGTGTCTGCTTGGGAGAGGGACCTGGGCCCGGCAGAGGATCCGGCAGACATATGGGAAACAACCGCCACAATCTCCATATGTGTTAACCACAAGGAACAAGCCTAAAAAACTTTAATAAGGCGCTACCTCACACTACTCAAACTGAAACAGATGGGCAGGTCTGACACGGACTTATGCTGGAAGGGATGCGGACACAAGGGAACTAACCTCCACTTGTGGTGGGAATGCACCCCAATTGCCCAACTGTGGCAACAGGTTGCAGACATGGTGTCACGGATCCTACACTCGAAAATACCACTAAACCTATGGATATGGCTTCTTTCCAAATCACACTCCAACACACCCAGAGCACAAAACTGATCGCCCGCATTGCACTAGCCACGGGACAAGCCATAGATGAAAAGTGGGGAAGCCTGGACACTCCCTCCATAGACAGTGCAACGCAAAATCAAAGACACCATAAAAATGGACGAATTGTCCGCACTAATACACGATGCAATAAGACACTTCCACAAAATCTGGGACCCAAGGTTTTACAAATTCCCTACACGTCAGGAAAAAAACTTTAGACACCACAGTACACAAACTCAAACACAGCTGACACATAGGACCTGATTCATAACACTTCACCTCCCCCCTATCCTGATCCTCCCATTCCCTCCCCCCCCCCCCCCATTTTTCCCCTCTCTCTTCTTCATTCTCTCTCCTCCTTGTTTTTGTTTCTGCACCCGCCAGCCCTAACCTGGTCCACTCTAACAAGCCTGACCACTTTCCCAATACCATGGCTTGGCTTGGTAGCACGGCCTGGACCTGAGCATTGTATGACTCACCGAGATCACACTACTACAGGCTCAAACAACCCACTTCTTGCTCACCACACTGACTACACAACGGCCCGAGCATAGAAACATAGAATGTGACAGCAGATAAGAACCATTTGGCCCATCTAGTCTGCCCAATTTTTTTAATACTCTCATTAGTCCCTGGCCTTATCTTATAGTTAGGATAGCCTTATGCATATCCCACGCATGCTTAACCATGCCAAAACCCTAATGGGCGATGTACAGGTCTCTATAACAGAATCCCTACGACAGACCAGAAACCCAATCACCCCGTTGAAACCCTACTTTGCCCCCCTCTTACAGAGCCTTTCAATGCCCCTCACAGAGCCTTTCAATGCCCCTGACACAGCCTTTAAATGTCCCTACCTAACGGAGTTTTCTATGTCCCTACCTACAGAGTTTTCTATGTCCCTACCTACAGAGTTTTCTATGTCCCTACCTACAGAGTTTTCTATGTCCCTACCTACAGAGTTTTCTATGTCCCTACCTACAGAGTTTTCTATGTCCCTACCTACAGAGTTTTCTATGTCCCTACCTACAGAGTTTTCTATGTCCCTACCTACAGAGTTTTCTATGTCCCTACCTACAGAGATTCCTATGTCCCTACCTACAGAGATTCCTATGTCCCTACCTACAGAGATTCCTATGTCCCTACCTACAGAGATTTCTATGTCCCTACCTAACAGACTTTTCTATGTCCCTACCTAACAGACTTTTCTATGTCCCTAACAAACAATTTCAATGACAGTAACAGAGCTTCAACTTTCAGGTCCACTCTCTATCACTCCTCTACCACGATTGATAGGAAATGGCTAACAGCAGGGAGGGCAGGCTGATGGCACCACGGGCTCTCTGACAGCAGGTACAGAAAAACAGAGAATGTGCAATAATACTGGCGCTGAGAAGGTGCCGCCAATCCCCACATGGGAATTAATTCCCCAATTCCCCAAATACAGAATAAAAACACAGAAAAACAGTGGGTGGCGCACTCTACCTGTAATCAAAGGTGCAAGTGCAGTAAAAAATAAATACCTAATCAGGTTTGTTCTTTGCAAATGGCTGATTATTTGTTGGTTAAGATTGATAGGTGTACAGGGCATCAGGTACTTAGCGTTAAAGCACCAATTCAATCAGGTCCAACGAGTTTAAGATGTCCCACAGACAGCGTGCTGATATGCAGTTATGGGAGTTTATTACAGACAGCAGGGATGTTGGAAAATTCAAAGTGTAGCCCACAACAGCATATAGGTCAGTATATAAATACACAGCCAATAATAAAAGGATTATTTTGTGTCCTTTTCTAGCCCTGTTAGATATACTCTGGATTATGGACATCTACCTTTTTATTATTATAGTTTTGAGATATGAGCTAAAGTTACTTTTGCCACAAGACAAAATCCATGAGTGCTCCACCACAGGCATTTCTAGCACCTAAACTATACAGTTTATGCTGCCTGCATATGACTCTTAACCATCCCAATTTGCTCTACATGATGTTTGTACATTCTCACGTTAGGTTTCATGCAGGTGCCATCCTATGTATTTGCTTGTAGTTATCACTGTGATATGTTTTGCTATACACGCTGTTCCAAATCATTATGCAAATTCTATTTAAGTGTAACAAAGATTAAATATTTTGTTTTTCAGTTTAACTCAAGGATGACATTGTGTCTCAGGGCTCTTTTGATCACTGAAAACAATCTCGGACACCTGTGATAATTAGATTGCCAGATGAGCCCACTTTAAGGAAAAAATACTAAAGGAGGGTGTTCCACATTTTTAAGCAGAGCACAATTTTCATGCCATATGGGGAAGAAAAAGGATCTCAGCTGCCGAAAAGAGTGAAATAGTTCAATGCCTTGGATGAAAACAAAAGGCACATTGAGGAGGATTTCTGCTAGATCCATGCATCAGATCAAGAGAGCAGCTGCTAAAATACCATTACATAGCAGCAAACAGATATTTGAAGCTGCTGGTGCCTCGGGAGTCCCACGGACATCAAGGTGCAGAGTCCTCCAGAGTCTTGCAACTGTGCATAAACCTTATATTCGGCCACCACTAACCAATGCTCACAAGCAGAAACGGCTGCATTGGGCAGGAAAATACATGAAGACTAATTTTCAAACAGTCCTGTTCACTGATGAGTGCCGTGCAACCCTGAATGGTCGAGATGGATGGAGTAGTGGATGGTTGGTGTCGGAGTCATATTTTGGGCCGGAATCATGGGAAGAGAGCTGGTCGGCCCCTTTAGGGTTCCCAAAGGTGTAAAGATGACCTCTGCAAAGTATGTGGAGTTTCTGACTAACCACTTTCTTCCCTGGTACAGAAGAAAGTTGTCAGCCAGAACTATGCTTTCCATAATAAAATCATCTTCATGCATGACAATGCACCATCTCATGCTGCAAAGAATACCACTGCATCAATGGCTGCTATGGGGATAAAAGGAGAGAAAGTCATGGTGTGGCCTCCATCCTATTGAGAACAGGGGAGCATCCTCAAGCAAAAGATCTATGAGGGTGGGAGGCAGTTTACATCCAAACAGCAGCTCTGGGAGGCTATTCTGACATCTTGCAAACAAATTCAAGCAGAAACTGTCCAAAAACTCACAAGTTCAATGGATGCAAGACTTGTGAAGCTGCTATCAAATAAGGGGTCCTGTGTTAAAATGTAACATGACCTGTTAAAATGTTTACAAAGTTAAAATGTTGTTATAAGTTTGATTAAAATAGCTTTTGATTTCAGTAAATATGCTGCAAACACAACAAATGACAATTTTCAGTTCTTTACAAACTATAAAGTGTTTTGAAACTTACTGTGCGTAATAATTTGGAACCGTGCATTGTAAGTTTATAATGTTTAAAAAAAATACTGTTATCATTAGGTGGTTTGTTCAATACAAAAAACCTGGAGCGGATAGGGTTACAACGCATCTGCCAATTATACCAAGAGGCGGAAGTCATCCCTTTCGACACGTTGAGACAAAGGGGACACCTCACCCGTTCTGACTTCTTTAGGTATATCCAAATTAAGGACTTTGCTAAACTATCACATATAAGAGAGGCGGCACGACAAAAGATGTCATTCTTCGAATGCATATGCCTTAAGGAAACTATACCTAGGGGCCTGATAATGCTCATATGCCCACCTCTGCTCAGAAACCAGGGACTGGGGCAAACTAACCTAGGCGGATCAGTGGGAGAGAGACCTGGGGGAGGTGTTAGAGGGTATAGAGTGGCAGGAAAATCATACCTCCTCCGTCTGTGTCACCCTCCAGGAACAATCAGTTAAAACAATGCTTAGTTGGTATACTACTCTGGTCAAACTATATCATATGAAAAAAAACGGATGTGTGTTGGAGGGGCTGTGGTTTGAGGGGGACGTATATTCACATGTGGTGGGAATGCCCACCGATAACTACATTTTGGAACCAGATACAGGCCCTGCTGACACAGGTTTTCTCAAGAGCCCCTGACTTAGATCCATGGCTATACTTATTAAGCAGGTCCATAGACGGATGGACCAGGTGCAAACAAAAGCTTATACACAAAATTACATTAGCAGCGAGAAGAGCCGTAGCCTCGGAATTGCTCAAGCAAGGCACTCTATCAATAGCAGGAGTGATAAATAGGATTAAAGAGGTACACTTAATGGATGATCTAACAGCTAGGATCAGAGGCACCTCGAAAAATTTCCAGAAGATCTGGGAACCATGGGAAAGTTAGGCACGAGCACGACCAGGCAGGCAAATTAATTAACCTACTCATTAAATGCCCCCCCCCCCCCACCCCATCCCCCATTCTTCCTGTTCCAGTCTTTCCTATCCATACTGTTCTTCCTTTCTTCCCCCCCCGAGTCCTTTCAGGGAAGAGCTAGCACATAAAGATTGAACCACAAGCCGGAACACTTATACGGCCTACCAGTTGCTCTCCACCAAAGGAGAGAGCGAATTTTGAGAACCCACCACAGGATATATAGAGGGCTCAAGGGCAGACTTATAAACAAAGAGATATTCAACTGGAAAACACACAGATATAGAGCCCAGAAGCAGCATCAGATAATATAGGACGCGGATCCAGTACTCAGTAGCCCCAGTAGGGACGTACAGGTCACTGTATAGCAACTGTGCTAGATACCACCATCCCCCTTGTTATCTTTTTCACGACTGAGATTTAACAAAAATAGTATTGATTGTCATAGAGCAACCATAGAGATGGATATGAGACGCACACATTAGGCATGTTAAAAATGGGTATGACTACTGCACACTCATGTACCATAAAATTGGGTTACACCCATCTAATGGTTATATCTGGCAGATGTTTGCAAACTGTTCAAGATGTATGTTGAAATCGGTTACCTGACAAATGCCTGTACATTCATGTCAATACAAAAATAAAGAATTTAAAAAAAAAAAAAAAAAAGAAAAGAAAAACACAGTCATTCCAACTCACAATTGATCAAACATTTACCCTGGAAAAAAAAAGCTGTCAATTGCCTCCAACATGTTTTATCAATATACTATTTTTTTATTATTATTATGAATTTACTTACAGGAACATATTGCAAATCATTCAACCTTAGAAATTCCTGGATCTTCTCTTTATTCAACTGATTGAAGCGAAATTTAAACAAGTCCATTTCCTGCTGTATAAACCAGCGCCTCAGATCCTCTCTGAAAAACAGAGGTTTAGATGGCAGTGAGCAAGTAATGCTAACACTAGTAATGTAGTAATGCTATAGGTATTATAGGTTTTTATGTGCAGGGAGTGTGTGACAGCATGCTTCACAGTTTTTTTGGACGCTTAAAGTGTCCCTTTAAGTATTACACATGAAGATTGACAGGATCGACAAAGTCCAACTTCAAGTCCGCTGTCTCACCTACAAATCTGCAAACTTTAAAATGATGAGGAGCAAGCTGATATTGAACCACCTTACATGCAGCGGTCAGCACAGTAGCAAACGGCAAGTATCTACAAATATATCATTTTTAATGCATTATATACAGTTATATCGGTAAATTAATCCACCAATACCAATTACCTGTAAAAAGCTGAAAATCAGACCCTAATAATCGATTCATCACACTCCACATCATAAAATATATTCCAATTACTTGTTAAGGGTTTAGCAAACAAAGAAGCAAAAGAAAGACAATGGAAATGACTTGTCCTTCTGAGGGACATAAGTTCGATAACGAAAATCAAGAGTTAACACAGCAAGCAAAATGTGATTGCTGTGATCCAGACTGCTGAAACCAGAGAGGACTGAAATAGATTAATAAAATACCAAAAATCACACACACACACACAAAAGGAAAACAATTGCAAAGGATTTTTTTCTCTACTGCTATGAGAAATGTTACACCGTTATCTAGGTAGCCAAAATTGCTAATTACATTGATCACACCAACACACAAGTTTTGATAATTCAAAAAGTACAGAACAAACCTCAGCATCCTCACTCAGTTCTCTGTTGTATCTAAATTTAAGATAAATATCGATTACGGTAATTTATTAAACTGCCTTTTTTTTTTTTTAAATGTACTGTATTCTTATAAGGAAACCTTTGAAGCAAAATGTGATCCGAATACTTCAAAGTGTACAATTAATTTTACATTATAAATGTTTCACTTTTTAATCTTTAGTAACAGGCAGGTACACATGAGCATTCATTGTTAAGTGTGCTTTTTTAATTCTCAGATTTTTTCTATTTTGTTTAGAGGCAAATAATGAGCAGAAAACACTTATATTTGGCTAAATAAAAACTTTAATCAACTATTAAAAAAAATGCCCCACTGGAAGAAGTACTGAAAATGATGTGGACTCACAGCTTTCTTGGTTTTGCAAAATGAAAGCAATTATGATGAACCTATACGTAAAAACCTCAATAAAAATTATACTTAAAGAAAAAAAATGAATATACTGCCACCCTTGATTTTTTTTTTTTTTTGAAACTTTACTAATGAGGGTTCCCAAAACTTACTTTATATATTTATATAGGTGCCAAGCACCATGACCACATCAGTGATTTGAAGTTGTCACAGTGCTTTATGTGCAGCATTTTACTATCAGGTTCACTTACTAGAGTGAGAATTTAAAGTGAATTTCAAATTTAAGGTCAGAATAGTCAAACTGGAAAAAAATCTCTAAGTCAGCTACGCCTTCAGTCCAGCTACTCTGGCCTTAAATTTCAAAGTCTCTTTGCATTCTTACTTTAGTAAATAACCCTGTAGGAAATGGTGCAAATATAGAGTTTAAGGACTTTGGTGCCAGAGGTGTAACTCCACCTTCAAGAGCTTCAATAGCCTGCCCAGAAGGAGAGCACTGGCTGGGTAATCTTATTTCTGTGGATAAAAGGCATCTGTCATAAGCACGCACAGAATGCTGGCAACAGTCAACCAATAAGGGCATGCACCCCCTCAGATTTTCCTTTCATCTGGCTTTCAGAATATCACGAAAGTTAGATTGACTGCAGGAAGGCCTCAGGATGGGATTACAGGTAAGCTTGTTTGTTCTCTACATGAGGACA
This sequence comes from Pelobates fuscus, assembly GCF_036172605.1. Taxonomy (NCBI): domain Eukaryota; kingdom Metazoa; phylum Chordata; class Amphibia; order Anura; family Pelobatidae; genus Pelobates; species Pelobates fuscus. The sequence continues at coordinate 170,734,881 of NC_086318.1, read as the reverse complement.
AGGAAGAGCCTTTAAAGCGGCACTGTCATGGCCGAATCCCATTTCTTTTTAACCCCCGTCCCGACTCCACTACATCTAACTGACCCCCCCGTCATCCCAAATGCCCCTAAGCCCCCCAGATTACCTATTTTTGTAATCTTTATTTTCTACCCCGATCTATATTCAGGGTGCCGCCATCTTTGTGTGGGTAGAAAGTACCTGTGAGACACGTCATCTGCCCACACTAGACAGACTGTGAGATTCCCGCACATGCCCAGTGAAACACTTGGACATGCGAACGGGAATTTCATCTATTCATTCATTCGTCAGAAAGACGAATGAATGAATAGAAAAATCAGACGAACAAACACTGAATATCAGTTCAGAAGCAGCTCCTTCCTTGTTATATGTAAAGATAGAAGCGGCAGGGAGCTGTGCTCCCCACCACTTCCTAAGCCCCCCATGTCCCCCCTCACTCTATGGGGGGTCAATATGACCCCCATAATAGCATAAGGGAGATTAAAATCTCTCCAATGCCCCTACTCGCTAGTCACCTTTGATGGAGGGGGGGGAGATTTGTCTTCCGGGCCCCCATCCGCCACCCAGTAGGTCGACGTCTTCTCACCACCCCCCCCCCACCCTCCCCCGATTGTAATTTTTGGCCCCCACCCACCGCTCAAGGGGGTGGGGCCGGGGGGAGGACAGTAGGTGTTACTACTTAGTTCCAAAATAGAGTAGTAGAGATTTCTACATTTGACTTCGTTGTTTAGCCCACACAATCACATTTATTACACTTGGAAGAGAATTAAACATAATAAAAATCCTTTAAAGAGATGATTTCCCTTTAACAAATATAACGTCACAGTGTAATTTTCAGCACGGAGATGGATGTAATGCACATATTTCGAGCTAAATGCATTCAAAACAAATTCAATGATGCATATTACAAGTTCATTTCACTACAGAGTAAAATCAAAATACTTACGACTGGCAATAGGCAAGGCGCAGTATAAAGTGGGAGATGTGGTCTTTTCTCTGAAGTTCACACTTGTCATCTTTTTTCTCCTCTTGTATATACTTAACCAAAACAAAATGAAATAAGTACAGATAAGAATATAAATGAAACAAGTATCTGATAAAATCAAACATGCTATAAAATATAGAATTGAAACAAATCCTTTAACAGCAACTGCCAATTGTGAGAGAAGTGGCTTTTATGTGCATGGTTAAATAATGCTGCCAACGATATTCTATTTTACAACATGACAGGAGGCTTCATATTTTGCATCATCTCTCTTTACTAGCCCCACAGCAGCAAAGAAACACATAGAAAAAAAGAACCAATCACAAGAGAGTAGAATGTACGTGAGGTATAATGACCTAATCCCTTACTCTTTCTTTGCTGCTCCATCAAGCAGACAGGTAAGAGTATTACTCTTCTCCATTACTTTATGTTTCTACTGCCTTTTTTTGAGGTTGTTTCTGTATTATATTTTTGATATACTTTGCTGTTTGTTCTTGCTGTGCTTCTGTATTATGTGCAACTGTGGTTTTTCTATGTTATTTATTGTGTTTCTACCTTATTCTTGGTTTCTGCCCTCTCCCCTCCTTGCTCTCACTTCTCTGGGGTTTTAGGGTTGCATGTTAAATGACCACTATAGGCACCCAGACCACTTCAGCTCAATGAAGTGGTATGGGTACCAGGTCCATCCAGGGTTAACCCTGCAGCTGTAAACATAGCAGTTTCAGAGAAACTGCTATGTTTACATTAGGGTTAATCCAGCCTCTAGTGGCTGTCTCATTGACAGCCGATAGAGGCGCTTCCGCGCTTCTAGCTGTGATTTTCAAAGTGAGAAGACTGATTGAATGCCCGCGCGTGGGTCTTGCCGCACATGTGCATTCGGCGGATGACGTCGGAAGAGGGAGGAGAGTCCCCAGTGCCGAGAGAGCCCAGCGCTGGAGAAAGGTAAGAGTTTAACCCCTTAACCCCTCTTGAGCCCGGCAGGAGGGGGACCTATTAACACTATAGTGCCAGGAAAACAAGGACATACTGCTTAACCCCTTAAGGACCAAACTTCTGGAATAAAAGGGAATCATGACATGTCACATGTCATGTGTCCTTAAGGGGTTAAAGGAATATCTCCTATAACATTGAATTAACCGTTTGAGCACAGATTAGTGCTCTCCGTCAGAGCCATGGCCTGCACTTAAGGGTTCATACCCTGTGTACTTGGAGTGATGCCCCTACAATACTTATACTAACACTGTGCTACTGTATGGAAACATGCTGCTACAGCCTCTGTTAACAGTTAGACATGATTTCCAGGACATACTGCTTAAAGGAATATCTCCCATAACCGTTTGAGAACAGATTATTGTGGCCAGCACTTAAGGTTTTGTACACTGTGCACCTGGGGTGAGGCCCCTACTATATGTGTGCTGAGTGAAAGCATGCTGTTGCAGCCTCAGTTTACTGGATGAGCACCAGTCTTTTTATTTGGCCACTGTTAAGATTACAACCCTGCAGGGGTTTCTGTGAGAATTGCCTGCAACTATGGTAGTCTGGTCTGCTTGCCCTGTAATTGCTTATTAATTTGTGCCTTCTACAGGTGGGGATGAGGACGTGATGACGCGCGGTGCACGTCGCTGGGTTGAGCTGAGCTGGAGTCCCAGGAGGGAGAGAGGCAGCGGACGCCGGAGTCTTTAGAAGCATGTCTCCACGAGTGTGGTAACTAGCGAGTGTGCGGAAGGGACTGCTGTTCGGGCGGAATACTTAAGCCCAAAGAAATATCCTGTTTCACTACCTTTGAGCCACAGCATGTTCAGGCAGATGGAGTGCTTGCATAAAATTGAATTTTGAAAAGTGAGTGGAAAAAAAATCGGGTAGAGCGGAATTGTAATTTTGGAGCAGAGGTGAGAATTAGAGTTAATATGTGCAATCACATTTTAAGCTACAAGGAATTATAAAGATCCTCAGTGAACTGCATATTGTATTGCCGGACTACAAAGAACTCGAGTGTATAGCACACGGTTGAATTATTAGGAACTCGACTGAACTGCGCACTTAATATTTGGTCTTATAAGACTCAAAACTGAATCAGCAGGGGGCGGGGCCTGACTACCGAGCGAGCAGGACGCATGTTGAAAGAGCTCCTCGGGTAATAGAGGGAAATTGGCCAAAAAACGTGATAACTGCTATAAATACCGGCAGCACCCGATCCCTGAAGGCACGGGAGTGACCGGGCACCAATTTTTATCACCCAGCTGTGAGCTTTATGGGCTCCGACGAACTTTGCGGCCTGCTGACTACACTGAGGCGGAGGACGCGGCCTATCTCCCGCCTCACCTACACATCGACGACGGTCTTGGCTATGCTTCCCCCCCTATGGGCCGTGGGGGTTATCCCGGCCTCCACAAAGCGACAGACCACGAACAAGTGCAAAATAGCACCAAGCAACTGAACCCACAAACCGACATGCGGGCTGCAAAGATGGCCGCCGTACGTTACCCAGAGCCACGGGCCTTACACGAGGACAATATAACGAGGGCATTTGAACACTTTCGGGCGCAACTCTGGGAGAAAATCGCCGAACGGCCACAAAGACCGGTAATCGTAAACCCAATACATAAACTGGCGGCGACAAAAGCACCACAACCTGCACCACTTAGTGGTGCGAAGAGGCTGACCAGAATGAAGAGACGGAGGACGGCACGGAACACACCTAACAGTCCCACTACCAGAGCTCACTTGCCTGGAACCCGGTCCGCGCAGGTGAGACTGCACTCACACAGCTCTCAACCTCGGACAACGGGCACTCCACGGAGACACCGGCTGCCAGCTCACACTCTCAGCGATCAAGCCCAGACCACTCACAGCACCCATGTACGAGAGACACAGACAGCCCAGGTATACCACAGGAAGGGACAAAGCAATCCACAATGGTACCTACCAAGAGGCACAGGTACAGGTCCAGGGCAGAGCGGTGGACAGCACACCCACAGACTGGGAATTGGGTAAGCGGGTAAGAAGACCCGGACTGCCTGTTGGTCAGCTCCGGTGATGATCCCAGCACAGACAACCCCTGAATCCTGCTACACATGGTGGACTCATGTAAACAAACATACACCCTTGGACATAGACTTTTGCTTAATCACATTGGCCCTAGCAATAACTACAACCAAGCTCAGCCAGCCGTACATATACTACATGACCGCGGAACTCTGCGCACCATCAGGAGGACTCTGGTTCAACTGTACCCACTGCGATGACCCTATGGCCACGCACTATATCTAAGGGACTGGGCATGTAACTATACAGAAACGAACGCTAACCTGCCTCTACCCACATGCTATTTTATTGTTTATATGTTACAGTTGCATGCTTTTCTTTTGTCTGATTTCTGGAGAACCAGGTCGACTATTTAGCCAGATTGCTTAATGACTAACATTGTTCCTCTTATCGAACAGATCTAGAAGCCTCGATTTAATAATTGTAGGTTTGCTGACTTGACTCCCTGTAGATATTGTTTGCTAGATGTGAACTACACCGCCACCCATATGCGTACCAGGTTGCATATTACTTATTCATTTGAACCCATATCTCACAGTCACTCCTATTCCTAGGGTGTGCGAGAGGAAAGTCCTTGCCCTATAGGCAATACAAAAGTTGTGAATACAACCCTGTGTTCTGGATGACACCTAATCGCATGAAGCTTGTAGCCTACTATTTAAATTACGTATGTTACAGTATGTAACCTAGCTATGTCTTCCTATGCATATTGGATATAAAGTACAGCTTAACGCAAACGTGATTTCTATCTATCCTTACTGTCCCAGCGTACTGTAAACTTAACTTTTAAGCCTTGTTGAACGACGTACTAATTAATTAATACCCAAACGCTGATATCTCAACTCGTTATACCTTACTATTTTAAAAATTATATGCAAATCCAACAAGCCACAACGTTGTTATATTATGTGAATGAAACTCGAGCCTGCTGATGCCGTTGTGGCGATACAGGCACTGTTGTAACTACCTGCATATCAAAAATAAAGAATTAAAAAAAAAAAAAAGACTGAATCAGCAGTCACAGTTAAAAGAACCCCTAAAAAAAAAAAAAAGAGGGGGAGAAGGCAAATATTAAACAATAACAAAAATATTAAACAATAAATAAGAAAAGGATAAGAAAAAAACAAAAAAAACAAAAGGGAAAAGTTTCTGTATAATGATTTGATTTGATCTGTCAGAAGATTCAAATTTTTTTAACGCTCAAACAGAAAAAAGCACTCTGGAAACCTCTTTGACATCAACACCAAATAAAATGGTTTTAAGCAAGTACACAGGAGATTTAAATGAGACAGAATCACAGGAAAGCCCAGACGTACCAATGATTACCCAAGCATATTTAAAACAAAGCCTAGACCAACAATTGGAACAAATAAAATTAGAAATGCAGGTGAGTTTTGCAAAGTTAAAGCAAGAAATAATTTCAATTGGACAAAAAGTTATAATTAATGAACAGAAAACAGAAAATTTGGAATTTCTTCTACAGAAGCAAAATGAGATTATTGAGAAACAACAAATGGAAATTAACGATTTGGAGGAGAGAACAACAAGTATAGAAGATAGAGGAAGAAGAAATTATTTAAGAATAAGAAACATTCCTGAATCTATCTCACAAGAGAATCTGGCAAATTTTCTTTCAAAGCACTTAAAATTATTATTGATGATAAAATGGACTTCCTTGAAAGAGCGCATCGGCTATATAAACCAAGAACACTCCCAGACGACCTTCCAAGAGATATAATCATTGCTTGTCACTCTTATTCCTTTAGAGAAAAAATTTTAAAAGCAGCAAGACAAACAGAAAGAGAACAAGGCAAATTCAACGATATAAAAGTTTTTCCGGATTTGTCCTTCCAGACAAGAAGAGCGAGGAAACAATTCTTGCCAGCAACCCTGCGCTTGAGGGAAAAAAAATCTGAAATATCGATGGGGTTTCCCAACCAAACTTATAGTCACTAAGGATGGGACTATGCACATATTTGACTCACTGGATAAGGTCACAAACTGGTTGGATAATATGGTCCAACTAGGGTGTTAAATGCAAATAGTATGATGTAACCGTGAGCAAATTTAGATTGAATCATAACTAATTATTTGGGAACATTTTAAGAGTGTGATAATTGAATCACTTTGGTGTTATAGAATTGAATCACGATATAATTAGTATGTTGATGGTTATATTAGGTCACTATAAGATAAAAAAAAAAGAAGAAAAAAAAAACCTAGTGACATATAAGTTAATATAATTAAGGCGAGTAGCAGCTGTTTTCTAGTATAAAAATGTAAATTTATTAGGATTGTGAACCACTTTTATGTTGATGCACTTTAAAGGAAAAAAGAGGGGAAATATATAATAGGATAACAGTAATAATGACACCTATACAAATTGATTAAATTGATGAGGCCAGAAAAAGCACTAAGAGGGATATATAGTAATAGATTTGAAGTGACATATATAAATATGTCACATATATATATATATATAAGTGACATCTTGTTTAAATTCTGTTATATGGGTACTTAAGTGAGAACACAGACAGACATAATACTAGCACTAGACAACAAATTTGAAGCACATGTTAAAAAGATAGAAACATCCTTATAAATGGATTTAAGGTGGAAGTTTGGGAAAAGTAGGGAGGAAACCCTAAATTACGAGTTGAGGAGAGAGTTGGATAGAATCCCCCAAGCCAGGCGAGTTTAAATTTTTAAGTGTAAAAGCCCTGTAAACAAATGTTCAGAGTGGGAAGGCTAATGGAGATTGTTGAGGACAAGACTCCATTTAGGGGATTTTTCCCCTTTGGATCTACACCCAGAGGTTAACACTCAGGGTCATTGGAATGAATGCCTCTTGCATAGGAGAGGATGTTGTATAAATGGTGTGGTATGTGTAGTTGAGGCGGGGGCCCAACCTCAGAATAGTAAGAAATTTAGCATCAGGCTCAAAAAATATACAGATGATGGTTAACGGAGTTTGTAGAAAACCGATAGAGGTTAAAAAACTGCAATGGTTAAAATTATATCGATAAACTCCCAAGGCTTCTGTTTAAATATACACATAACGCTCTTCTGACGTCCAACTTTTGCCATCTGCGTTCTTGAAGGGACGAGGGCTCACTAAAAAGGAAGGTAATATAATTGGCTGATTCACATTTTTTGAAGATAAAACTTTAGGTATAAAAGATGGTCTTGGATAAAGAACCACCTTGTCTTCGTGAAAAATGGTGAATTCATCTGAGGAGGATAGGGCGTGAAGTTCTCCCACTCTTTTGGCTGACGTGATGGCTACCAAAAACAAAACTTTAAGAGATAAAAATTTTAAAGGATCTTCCTCCAAAGGTTCAAACGGGTGAGTACTAAGAGCCTGAAGGACTAGGGCTAAGTCCCATGTTGGAAACACCGATCGTTTTGGAGGTCTCTTGAGGCTGATGGACCTAAAAAATCCTCTGATGAAAACATTGGCTGCCAAATCCTTAAGAAGAAAAAAATTCAAAGCTGATATTTGAACTTTGAGAGTTGAGACTCCCAGGCCAGCTTCAAAGCCGTCTTGCAAAAACTGGAGAATGTTATCTATGGATGGGTGTAATATCGGGAACTGGTGATCCTTACACCAGTTAAGAAACTTGGACCAAATCCTAAAGTATATCCTAGAAGTTGATCTTCTAGTAGCGTGGAGTAAGACTGTTATTCTATCATCTTGCAAACCTTTGTTTCGAAAGGATCAGCCTTGCAGTAGCCAAGCCGTCAACCTGAAAATTTCTAGTACTTTCAAGGGTAGGTTCCTGTTCACAATGAGACGGTTTAACCTGGGAAGCTCCCAATAGTTGTTAGTCATCTTCTTTAGTGCCGCAAACCAGACTCTGTTTGGCCAATAAGGGATTATCGCCAATATCCTCGCCTTGTCTGTTCGTATCTTGAGGAGGACCTTTGGGATTAATGGCAGAGGTGGAAAGATGTAAGCCAGGCGAAAATCCCACTTTATTGATAGAGCGTCTATCCAACTGGGTTGATCTGTTCTGAATAGGGTGGCGAAGTGGTAAATCTTCTTTGTTTGATTTTCTTGCCATCAAATCTACTTCTGGTACTCCGAATTTTTCTGTCAAAATCCTGAATATGTCCGGATTTAAAGACCATTCCTTTTGGTCCCACTTCCCCCTGCTCAAATCGTCGGCTATTATATTGTCGCTGCCTCTTATGTAAACTGCAGCGATGTCTTCCAGATTTCTTTGTGCCCATTCCATAATTTCTGCACAGAGACTGTAAAGTTTTCTTGCTTTGGTTCCTCCCTGTCGATTGATATAAGAGACTACTGTGCGATTGTCTGACTGGATCTTGACCGCTCTTTGAAGTAGCCAAGGTCTGAGGTGATGAAAAGCATACAGAATTGCCAATAATTCTCTGAAATTTGTAGATTCCTCTGCTTCCCTGGATGACCATTTTCCTTGGAACATGGTGGAGCCTAAGTGGGCTCCCCAACCTGAGTTTGAAGCGTCTGTGGTGAATATCAGCCAGACCTTTGGCTGAAAAGATAAACCTCCTGAAAGGCACTCTGAGGTTTTCCACCAATCCAGTTGAATTTTCACCTGAGGGGATAACAAGAATCTTTTGTCTAGATCTTCCTCTTTTTTTTACCAGGAAGTCAGGATGTTCCACTGTAATGGTCTGACCTCCGATCTTGCCCATTTGACTGCCGGGAAGGTGGCTGTAAGAAGTCCCAAAACATTCATGGCCTCTCTGAAGGAACAACTTCTCATCCTTTGGAGGTTGGAAATCGTTTTTCGGATCTTTCTCCTTTTCCGTTTGGGAAGAAATATTGACATGCAGACTGAATTGATCTCGAAACCGAGAAACTCTATTACTCTTGTTGGAATGCAAACTTATTTTTTTAGATTCAAGATCCAGCCATGGTCCTGAAGAAACCTTATAGTGACCTGCAGATCCTCGTGCAGTTGTTTTTCTGTATGTGCCATTAGAAGCCAGTCGTCTAAATATGGGATAATTGAAATAACCTTTTCCCTCAAATGAGCTGTTAGAGGAGACAGGATCTTTGTAAATATCTTTGGAGCGGATGACAGACCGAACGGCAGAGCCCTGAACTGGAAATGAACGGTGGAACTTCCTCTTCTTATTGCAAATCTTAAATATTTCCTTGAAGTGGTGGCTATCGGAACATGTAGATACGCATCCTTTAAGTCTATTTTTACCATAACGTCGCCTCTTTGTAATAGAGGAAAAATCGATGTGATTGATTCCATACGGAATCTGTGATAGGGGATAAACTGATTTATCTTCTTTAAATCCAGAATGGGACGAAATGAGCGGTCCGGTTTTGGAACCAGAAACAGTCTTGAATAGACTCCCCGAAATTCTTGTTTTTGTGGAACTTTTTCTATAACCCTTTTGTGTAGAAGCAGCATGGTCTGATAATATAGAGCCCGAGATCTTTTTGCGGACTGGTATGTTGATAGTAGAAACCTTGCTCTTGGTTTCTTCAAAAAAATAATCTTGTGTCCCCTTTGGATAATCCTTAGAACCCAAGGATCTTTTGTGGTCTGTTCCCATACCGGAAAAAAATATTGGAGCCTTCCTCCCACACTTCTGGCGTCAAAAAAGTCTCCCTTTGTCTCTGAAGGTTCTTTTGACCTAATTTCTTTGTTCAAATTTCCGGCTTTTATCCTTCCTTTGAAAAAATTGTGGTCTCTCTTGAAAAGATCTCCTACTTTTGAATTGGTAATTTCTGTACCCTGGTCTCCAGGAGAACTTCTTATCTTGAGGAAGTGCCTTTTTGGTTTCTGACATTTGTCTTATGATTTCCTCTAAAGGAGCGCCGAATAATTTAGATTTTTCCAGTGGTAGTTCACAAAGGACTGATTTAGATGCTGTATCCGCCAACCAAGACCTTAACCATAAGGTACGTCTTGTCACAGAAGACAAACCCATGATCCTGGATGCCAATTTAACAACTTCTACTGACATATCCAAAAGGAATTCATTTGCCAAATGCATGTTCTGAAACATGTGACTAAGATCATTAACCTGGTCAGAAGATAAATTTTCCTGGACTGAGTTTAGCCAAACGCCATTTGCTCTGGCTACTGCTGCTCCTGCCAGTAAAGCTTTGCATTGGAAACCGTCCGTCTGATAAGCCCGCCTACACGAGGTTTCGGCTCTTATATCCATAGGATTCTTTAAGGCTGCAGTCTCCCCTATAGGGATAGTGGTTCTTTTAGCAATCTGTGCCACCTGAACATCAACTTTTGGGAGATCTTCCCACATAACTTCGCTATCCAGCCTGAAGATATCCTTGAAGTGTCTGGAAATAAAGGCATGCTTCTCCGGGTTTTTCCATTCCCTAAATATTATTTCAACCGGGCTTTGTTGCACAGAAAAACCTCTCTTGGGGTTTTCTGATCCCTGAGGTAGGATTGTAAGATTAACTTCTTTAATGAATTTTCGGATTGCCTCCGAAGGAAACCCCACTGGTTCACTTGATGAGGATCCTGATTCCTCCATAGAGGAAGAACATTCTCCCGAAGATGATTCAGATGTAGAAGTTCTTCTTTTATTGATCTTCTGTTGAATGGGGGCTTCTACCCTTTTAGATTCTTTAATAGTGTCCAAGGTCTGGGCCAAATTCTCTTGGAACCAGGATAGGAAAGATTGCATATCCTTTTGCTTATCTCTTTCCAAGGAGTTTGCAGTACACGGACAGCATATTTTCTTCCTAGATCCGACTGGAAGAGGAGTTGCACATTCGCTGCAAACTATATGTTTGGACTTTACCGTAGCCTTTCTAGGCGTGGGGGTAGTCAGTTTCTCCTTTTCCATGTCAGGATAGGCTGGACTAGACATATCTGTACAAAATATAAAACGGAGGCTTCTTTTCAGAATGATTATTTCTTCAGAAAGTATTTTAAAGTAAAGATTTTATTAATCTTACCTCAAAATACCTCTGAGCCGTGTGGGGGGGCAGGTGACACGGCGTACCTCTTCTGACCTGCATCCATGCAGTCAGTGGGTACCAGCACAGCCTTTTTCTATTCAAATTTTCGGTCTTTTTTTTTTATATCCCTTTAAGCTTCCGATTTGCGCATGCGTCTTTGCGCACCCGGAAGCTTAGGTGGAACGCAAACACCACCTGGGCGTGCGTTCCACCGCTGTGCGCTTGCTCAGAGCGAGCTCCGCCTCCCGGAAGCATTTTGCCGGAACCATTCTCGGCATAAAGACACAATCCTCTGCTTGCTCCGTAATGAAAATACAGGAGCATGGGTCACTCAGCTTACCACCCGGGCAGCTCTCGGACCGGATCCCCCAGACGAACAACCCGTGTGCCTCACCAGACAAAAAAAGTCCTGTCCTTCCCTATCGGGACAAGAAAGAAGACTGGGTAGGTTTTGCGGTCTCGGCCATTTATAGGTAAAGGGGGAGGATCCTTTTTAATAAATATGCTTGTTAAAAGTCTTGTCCACAGGGAGGAGCAAAACCCATAAGTGACTGCCACCATATGACAGAAAAAAATATCTACAAATTACAATCTCCGAGCAAGATATGATAAATGCGATAGTTAAAGTAAATAAATCGGTACATTGCTTGAATATAGTAGAACATTTTTACAAACTCCTAAACAGATGGTATATGGTCCCAGAAAAACTGGTCAAAATTTATGGAGATCAGAATCCTGTATGTTGGCGATGTGAAGAAGGGATAGGATGTTATCTCCATATCTGGTGGCACTGTAAAGTTTTAAACAACATATGGAAGATGGTATATAAGCAGATTCATAATATATGTCAGATATATATATATATATACCCTTTACACCACAAAGTTTCTTGTTACATTTGGGTTGGCCTTCTATGCCTACTGAGAAATGTATGCTGATAATTCATATTCTAATGGCAGTTAAGATAGTTTTAGCCAGGTACTGGAAAAGTAACAAAGTATTAGAGTGGAGTGAAATTAAAAAAACAAGCAATATACCAATGGAAAATGGAAACGGGAATAATCCTAGGTAATCCTAGGTTGGTCTGAAGAAATTTAGCAAATGGGAAATTATGGTTGATAACTTTATTGCTAAAAATGATAATTTATAATATGGAGTCTCTGGGTACCCCCGTAGTGTGTCTGATTCTGGAGGAACACTAGTGATACTGTTCCTATCTGTAAGAATAGGTATAACTAGATAGCATAGGACTGGTTTCTCCGGAAGATATGTGTGCGTGAATGTAATGTACTATGTTTTTATTATACTTTCAAACAAAAATTGTGCCTTCTACAGGGGTATCTCATATCATGAGAAGTCTACCTGTCTACTTTTTTAGGTGAGCCCCAATTCTGTGTCACACAATTTGCCACTATGGAAAATTCCCTGGCTAACCCTGTGGAATTTCAGGTCATAATACACAAAACAGTGGCTGCATTCGTAGAGAAAATACTCTCAAATTTACTGACAGGAGTGCCGGTCCCCTCAATGGTATCCGCCACTACAGGACGGACTCTGATACCTGGGAAGTCTCCGCTAAGGGGTCCCCTCATCATTGCAAGCACCACTGGAATGGTTTAGACACTAGACCTTGCTCCCGCAAAAAGGTTACACCCCTTCTCGGCTAAGGACTGCAACATTATCTGTCCATCATGGAACAAAGGCACGCGGAGGCATCGGGGTCTGACAACGACTGGGATTCGGAATCCACATATAGCTCTGCATTCGTGTACAGGTTTTTCTGGGTTAGCCCCAGGTAGCTGAGGGTGACGGTGCCTCTCACGCTACTGACCAAGAAGACCCGGAAGCGATTCCTGTATCCTACAGGTCAATGGCTGTGTAACCTACAACATCCTTCACCCACGTTCGAGAGACTGGTCCTCTCTCGAACACCTGGCCAACCTTATGCACCTGTGGCTTTATAAAAATGTCCGTAACCACTTGCGGTCGGATTGCCCATGCCCTTCCCTCCCAGACAGATTGGCACAGACGACTGTGTTTGGTCATTGGATGATGACCTTCATGGCTCTGGGTGGCTGTGACCCCGCAAGGAAGTCAGGAGAGGTTTCAGAGACACCAAAGACAAATTGTTGGACTTTATTGACCTCCCTCTCAAGAGTAAAATTCCTAATGATGCCAGCACCATCCGGGAACGGGCTCACGATATTGGTGAATGGGCTCAGAGATGTTTCTGTTACGTCAGAAACACCAATGTTTGCCTCTCCTATGAGAAGTGCAAAGCAGAACTCCTCCGTATTGATGGATAGTTGGCAGATCTGGGCGCCAAAACATTGGGACCCCATGCTTCCTGAGGGAGCTTAGTACACACATTTATGTTCCCGCTTCCCTAAATCCTCCATGAGGAAGGTGTTACGTGGTAACCTCCCTCGAGGTGTTCTACAGGACTGGTCAACAGCAGGGCAATGTCGCCAACCACTTCGGGCCATCTGACCCCTGTACCTCACTATCGCAAACTCTTTACCCAAAATGGTTGAGAGACAACCTTCTGGTACTGCAGATGATCGGACAGAGAACACGGAACGTGCAGATGCGCTAGATCCCATTTTCCACAGGTAAGTGTCCCTAGGGTAGCATCGACTGTACTTTCTACAACGCACACATGACATATCATCATTTCTAGATGGAAGGCAAACTTAATAAGGAACCTTCTTCACGTAGACAAATGGCCTGCGAAACTGGATATGAAGACAGATCCTGTTGGTTATTTTCCACCCTTCTTGACGACGTTCTCTATGTTTCCTGTGACGCGATCAACCTTGGCACTTCACCTGCCTCCTATGCTCGGATCCTTGAGGGCTTCATGAAACTACTGAAACCAGTGATAAATTACGTATGGGGAATGCGTTGCATTATTTACCTGGACGATAGGTTCAGTTCAGAGAATTCAAGACTGCGTTAACATTCGCGATTCTCCGTGGTACGGCTGAAATCGCTGTGTTTCGTAGTGGATGGTCCACTTCTTAGGATTCGTAATCGAATCCGCGTCTTGCACACTGAAGATTTCCCCTTCAAAGGTCTCCTCTATCCTCAAGGAAATTTACACGATCCTCCACTGCAACACCGTAACCCATCCACACACTCGCACGGATCATGGGCTACTGCCCTCCTCTATCCAGGGTATCTACTCAGACCGGTTATGTTACCGGGACATGCAGCGCTTCCAGGTAATGTTTCCTCAGACGAACCCCTATGACCAACCGGACTTCGTTCTGGAGTGGGGAGCTTGCAGGGCTGCGGTGACAACCTTCAAGAGCACACCCACGGAAAGCACAACTCAGGAATTCTCCCTTCACATTGAATACCTGGAATTCCATTTGATGCATCCTACTCCGGATGGACAGAGCGTCGACAGTCAGGTTAATCAATCGCCTGGACAGAGCCAGCTCCTGTTTCCTATCAGACATCATGAAAGGAATCTGCGATATCTGCCATCCTCACAGGATCTCCCCGAGGGCGGACTAACTCCCGGGGGAGACACATCTCAACACAGATTGGTTCACCAACCTTCAGGGGGACCGCCAGAATTCAGTGTTCTTTAATTGGCTGCCAGATTCAGAGTGCACAATGGTGGTCGCATTCCTGCCAGCTGGGCCTCCCCGGGGGTGTATGCTTTTGCCTCCTTCGCAATGATTGCGAGGATTCTCCATCACCTCTGTGTTCAGAGAGCAATACTGCCTTGGCCATCACGCTGTGATGGAGTCAACCTTGTTTCCTGGATCTTCGGGGACTGGCCGGTGAGGATCTCCTTCTCCTACATTCATACCCGACTCTTCTCACGGACCCAAAGGGGAACCCACATCTTCTATTCCTGGAAAGTAAGCTGACCCTGGTGGTCTGGACTTTCTAGGGTTTTTGCCATATCGGCGGACTATTGCAGGCTGCTGAGGACCTCTTAGGAGACTCTTGGGTCCCAGGGACGTGAAAATGGTGCTTCTCTATCTGAGCAATACCGGTCTGGTTGGTGTTTGGAACGGAACATCGATCCATTATGTGGTGAGTTCAGACAGTTCAACTACCCGTGCCCTGGTTTGGGGACACCCGATGGGCAAGGATCCTCTTGTGTACCAACTACCCAGAGACATCCACCTCTGGCTTATGGGATGTGGAGATTGTTCTCCATGTGTCTACAGGTCTGGGCATCTACTGATGGACTTTTAGGCTTGGTCTGGTGTTTTTCAGTCATGTTCGGGCGTTCGTTGGATGTTTTTCCTTAATTCCCAACGCACTATTCTGATTCTTCATTATTTTTCTATTCCTTTCTCAGTGTTAAAATTGCTAAATATGAAGCCTCCTGTCATGTTGTAAAATAGAAAATTATACTAATTTTAGTGTACCAATAATCTTAATTTTAGTAATGACAGGAGGCGAGTATTTTCCCACCCTGCTTTGCTATCCCACCCTTTCTGTATATGTATCACTGGTCTAAGATAGGTTGGGCTCTTAATGTTTTGTGTTTACATGGATGATTTTATTTCCATTGGCAAGGAATTGTCATTCGAGTTTTATATGATTGTTGTTTAGTTATCAGATTGTAGTTTACAAATTACTACTATGGAACGATATATACTGTGTGTTACTTGGATTTCCATGTTCATGACTATGTGTGAAACATTGTGGTTGTTTGTGTGGAATTCACAGAAAGTTTGCTCCTTCTGATGTTGGATTTAGGAGTTATTGTTATTGATTTTTATAGGTTTGCTTCTGCTTGATGTCGCTTTCTGAAAGAGGAAGCTTAGGTCATTATACCTCATGTGTATCCTACTCTCTTGTGATTGGTTCTTTTTTTTCCTGTGTGTTTCTTTGCTGCTGTGGAACTAGTAGAGAGAGATTATGCAAAAAAATTAAGCTTCCTGTCATTATTAAAATTAAGATGGGGGGGTGGGGCCTGACCGCCGAACAGATCAGACGTGTCTCGTCTGAGCTCCAGCGCCAGAGCTAAATTATCGGAGCCAGCTCCGTGCCAGTTACAGCCACTGACCCAAAAAGGTGCCCATAATACGCACGAGCACCGGGTGAACACGGCGATACCGCTACCGACCCAGCACGACATAGGAGCAACCAGTCTGAGGCCCGAGACCTAGCAAGCTTGAGCTGGAGAGAGACGGACGCTCTCCCAGTTCTCTGACCGGCGTCTGGCTGTCGTCCCCCCCCTTTGGACCGGCGGGGGTTATCCCGGTCCTCACGGGCAACCACAATTTGGCACCATCAGGCCCAAACATTAACAATGCCACAGAGAAACGGCCAGACGGCCCGACCCAAGATGGCGGCCATCCCACAGCCGTGTGTGCAGACACAGCGTGAGCAAAGACGGGAGGCAAACCAGCACAGTATACTGCAACAACCTGCAAACTGCGACAGCCTCTGGAACAAACCAGATGACTCCCCCTGACAGCTAAAAGCAACGACTATTCAACAGAGGAAGAGCGGACGGGAACCAGGTGGGTCCCCCCTGGGCACTCAATATGTCACCAACGCGCAACCTCACCGGACAGGCCCACCTGGCCGGCAGACCCTCAGGGGACTACACCCTGAGCATCACCCACCGGCTCAGAGGATCCGGCGTTACAAACGGCGACCCTCCATCAGGATCCACAGCAGCCCCCGACTAGGAGAGAACGCGGCCTCCTATGGGATTACCCGGGTTCGTGGTTCACAGATGCTGGTCTCCAAGACTGCCTGGGGCTTTGGGGTGAATCCGCTTGGACTGACTCCAGATCTCCTGATACCGCCAAACCTACCACCCAGCCAGGGCATTGGCTAACTCTGAACTCTTACTACAATGTGCTGGCCTAACCACCCGCAAACACAGCCACTCCAGCCAGCAAACATGATCACACACACACTATAGCCCAACACTGACCGAGCAATAGCACACTCTAGCCCTGACAGAGGCCCCCACAACTACCACACATGCATACAGACCCTGTTGGGGGAGCAAATGCAGACAGCCCCGTACAGTCATACACATGAAGAGCGGGTGCCCGTGGTAACCCAAGCATGTAACCAACTAAGAAGCCCACTAGACAAATTAACGATCTTACACTTACGCGTACAAAGCCTGTAAACACTTAACTCCACAATGTACACACTTCTGTGAAACATATATATCTTAAAAATGTGCCTGTCTCACTTAAGCTCCAATTGTCAAATATGAAAATGTGCTCGAAGAATGCTATTGGGGCACCAAGAGCCTGTATGTAATACCTAACATGCACGTGAAAAATATTAAATAAAAAAATTTAAAAAATTAAGATGATTAGTACACTAAAGCTAGTATAATCTTCAATTTTTCCTTATTATCTTGACTAATAAAACTATATGCCGATATCACTACTGCAGTCTTTAATTGCCACCTAAGGTTGGACAGATAAGGCAGACGTTCACTGCAACTTTGGTTGCTAAGTGAAAGGTCACAAACGCATTAGCCAAGTCACAGCAGGAATGCCATTCTTAAGGTGCCAGGATTGCCCCAGGTTATAGCAAACGTTCAAAAGCGGTTCGACACAAACCAGAGGAATGATACCAAATAATCTCTGCACCATAACCTATATAATTAGTGGATATGGTATATAAAGTGCCCATTTAAAAGGATTCGCGAAGCACCAAAACAACTTTAGCTTAATGAAGCAGTTTTGGTGCATAGCTCACACCTTTGCAGTGTCATTGCTCAGTTTTCAATTCCATTTAGGAGTTAAATCGCTTTGTTAAAGGGACTCTCCAGTGCCAGGAAAACAAAACGTTTTCCTGGCACTGCAGGTCCCCTCTCCCTCCCACCCCCCATCCCATGTTGCTGAAGGGGTTAAAACCCCTTCAGTGACTTACCTGTATCCAGCGCCGATGTCCCTCGGCGCTGGGTCAGGGTCCACCCATGCTCCGTCCCCGCTGATGTCATCCGGCCGGGGGGACCTATTGAGCATGCGCGGCCGGCGGCAATGCCGCGCACGCGCATAAGATCTCCCCATAGGAAAACATTGAATAATGCTTTCCTATGGGGATTTCAGCATTACATGAGGACGTCCAGCGACGTTGTAACACACTTTTTGTGTTCTATGAACACGGAAGTGTCCTCTAGTGGCTGTCTAGTAGACAGCCACTAAAGGAGGACTTAACCCTTCAAGGTAAATATTGCAGTTTATGAAAACTGTAATAATAACACTTGCAGGGTTAAGGGTAGTGGGAGTTGGCACCCAGACCACTCCAATGGGCAGAAGTTGTCTGGGTGCCTGGAGTGTCCCTTTAATGCAGCCCTAACCACATATTCCCTGACACACAAGGCACACAGCCTACATGAAAAAAAAAAAAAAAGTTTCATTTTCAAACCAATCTTTGTTAACGGGACACTATAGTCACCAGAAATACAACAGCTTGTTGTATTTGTCCTCGTGAGTAGAGTCCTTCCCTTCAGGCTTTTTGCTGTAAACACAGTTTTTTTCAGAGAAAGTGCAGTGTTTACATTACAGCCTAGTGAAAACTTCACTGGCCACTCCTCAGATGGCTACTAGAGGTGCTTCCTTCGGCAGTCCTGCCTAGTGTGCATCACAACATTCAGTATCTCCACCTTCTGCATGCAGACACTGGACTTTCCTCATAGAGATGCATTGATTCAATTACACCCTGTTCCAAATTATTATGCAAATTCTATTTAAGTGTCACAAAGATTAAATAGTTTGTTTTTCAGTTTAACTCATTGATGGCATTGTGTCTCAGTGCTCTTTTGATCACTGAAAACAATCTCGGACACCTGTGATAATTAGATTGCCAGGTGAGCCCAATTTAAGGAAAAACTACTAAAGGAGGGTGTTCCACATTATTAAGCAGAGCACCATTTTCATGCAATATGGGGAAGAAAAATGATCTCTCTGCTGACGAAAAGAGTGAATTAGTTCAATGCCTTGGACGAGGTATGAAAACATTAGATATTTCACAAAAATGTAAGCGTGATCATCGCACTATTAAGAGATTTGTGGCTGATTCAGAGCACAGACGGGTTCGTGCAGATAAAGGCACCTTGAGGAAGATTTCTGCCAGATCCATGAATCGGATCAAGAGAGCAGCTGCTAAAATACCATTACATAGCAGCAAACTGATAATTGAAGCTGCTGGTGCCTCTGGAGTCCCACGGACATCAAGGTGCAGAGTCCTCCAGAGTCTTGCAACTGTGCATAAACCTTCTATTCGGCCACCACTAACCAATGCTCACAAGCAGAAACGGCTGCATTGGGAAGAAAAATACATGAAGACTAATTTTCAAAGAGTCCTGTTCACTGATGAGTGCCATGCAACGCTGGATGGTCCAGATGGATGGAGTAGTGGATGGTTGGTGGACGGCCACCCTGTTCCAACAAGGCTGTGACGTCAGCAAGGCGTGGTGGAGTCATGTTTTGGGCCAGAATCGTGGGAAGAGAGGGGTCCTCTCTCTGCAAAGTATGTGGAGTTTCTGACTGACCACTTTCTTCCCTGGTACAGAAGGAAGAACTATGCTTTCTGAAATAAAATCATCTTCATGCATGACAATGCACCATCTCATGCTGCAAAGAATACCTCTGCATCAATGGGTGCTATGGGGATAAAAGGAAAGAACGTCATGGTGTGGCCTCCATCCTATTGAGAACAGGGGAGCATCCTCAAGCAAAAGATCTATGAGGGTGGGAGGCAGTTTACATCCAAACAGCAGCTCTGGGAGGCTATTCTGACATCTTGCAAACAAATTCAAGCAGAAACTGTCCAAAAACTCACAAGTTCAATGGATGCAAGACTTGTGAAGCTGCTATCAAATAAGGGGTCCTATGTTAAAATGTAACATGACCTGTTAAAATGTTTACAAAGTTAAAATGTTGTTATAAGTTTGATTAAAATAGCTTTTGATTTCAGTAAATATGCTGCAAACACAACAAATGACAATTTTCAGTTCTTTACAAACTATAAAGTGTTTTGAAACTTACTGTGTTTTGAAACGTACTTATGTTTAAAATCATTAGGAGGTTTGTTCAATAAAATTTGAATTGTACTCTTAATAGTTGATACATCAATTATTTAGGTAAATGAGAAAAATATAATTTGCATAATAATTTGGAACAGGGTGTAATCTCTGAGGAGTTGCTGATTGGCTAGGGCTGTATTTGACTCATGCTGGCTCTGCCCCTGATCTGCCTCCTTAACAGTCTCAACCAATCCTATGGGAAAGCATTGTGATTGGCTCAGACCACTACTTTTGATGAGGTCAGAGGCAGCAGCTCTAGACTGGAATACAAGAAAGATTTACTATATTTAGGGAGACAATGGGGGATCAGGGGGACTAGATGGTGGTTTTAACACTATAGGGTCAGAAATACATATTTGTGTTCCTGACCCTATAGAGAGTTCCTTTAATTGAAGTTTCATCACAAAATGATGCAGGCCTCTACTCCCCTCCTGCCTGTGTGTTGTGTGGCCAAGTGGTCTGACAGGAAGCGTACACTGAGAGCACTTATCAGGCGGGTACCACGACCGCGACAAACAGGTACGGTGGGGGAGAAATGGAGGGGCTGCAGGGAATCGGAGGGGAGGGAGAGAAATGGAGGTTCTGCAGGAGAGGGGTCGGAGGGGAGAGAGAAATAGAGGGGCTGCAGGACTGCATACATGCACATATACACACACACGTTTTGGAGTGCACTGAAAATAAACCATACAAGCAATGGCTTTTTATTTATTTCCTTCACAAGAAAAGTATAAATTGTTCAAACATTAAAACATTTGATGTTCAGAAGCAATCAATAATGCTGTCAGGAAGGAAATTAATGTATTTACACAATGTGTCTATTAAACAGTTGTACTTACCCTATATGGAAACTTGAGTTTTCTTAGCTCAGCCTCTAACTTACTCGCGTAGTCCATCGACGTCTTCATATAACTCACACCAAAATTCTCAATTGACTTGAGAACTAGATATAAGAGAGTGAGAAAAAAAACAACATGATCATATTGTAAAAAAATTAAGAGAATTAAGGGAAACTATAGTGCTATGAATACAAAGTTGTATTGGTAGCACTATAGCATCCTCTGCCAACCCCCTCCACCTCTCAGTACTGAAAGGGTTAAAACCCCCTTTTGTCACTTACCTGATTCCAGCACCGATGTCCCTTGGCGCTGTGTCAGGCTCCACCTCTGCCCCTCTTCTGCCAACATCAGGCAACAGGGGGAACCTAATGCGCATGCATGGGAAGCGCTGCGATCGCATTAGAATTTCCCCATAGGAAAGTACTGAATCAATGCTTTCCTATGGAGTTTTAGCTGAAGCTAGAGGTACTCATGCAAAGAGTGAGGACTTCCAGCGTCATTTAGCAGACCAAAAGTTTGCTACGGTCCTGGAAACTCCTCTAGTGACTGTCTGTTAGGTAGCCACTAGAGGTGGTGTTAACCCTGCAAGGTAATTATTGCAGTTTCTCAATAATTACAATCGCAGGATTCAGAGGACAAGAGCACTGCACCCAGATCACGTAAATGATATGAAGAGCTATGGGTCCCTTTAGTGTCCCTTTAAGTGTTGGCTACGTTTTAGTAGCATGTCTCCTTTCATTTGTAATCTGTGAGCTTGGTAAAAGAGCTAAAGGAATAGTAATATCAAAATGTTGGGAGTGTTGGGAGTGTTCCTTTAACATAGTCTTGACCATCTTTTTACTTATATACGCGATATATCTTTAATGTGTAATTACAGAGGAAACAATGCTTTCTACTCCTAAAGAAAGAGCAATGTTGTAGAAACTTTGCTGAGCTAGGTCAGGAGAGATTTGAGATGGGTTAAAGGAGAATTGCTAAAACTAAAAGAGGTAGAGATTCAGGTTGATGTAAATTGTGTGGCCTTAAGTTGAGTATATAAGGTAAATTTACATCACAGGTCGACAGATAATAGTCAGAAAAAGAAAAAGATGTGTTGGAGAATTTAAAGATAGTGCAGAGATAAGTCAAAATAAGATCAAGAGTCTTTCCATCTATGTGTGGTGACTAGTCTGGCAGCGTTGGCTATCGATTTGCCATAGCAACCACAGCACATGTGGTTGCTATGATTGAGATAACAGAAGGACCACCTGTAGGAGGTCTTTTCTGGTCTCCAGTGTCGGTCAAGTCGTCAGCATAGAGTCTCTGCCTAAGATTTGACAGTGAGGTGGGAAAGACCTATATAATAAACTATAATAATAGTTTTTTTCTTCCAATATATACATTTGTTTGCAAATTTTCTTAGAAAATGTATTAGTAAAATAATGTACAGCAAAGCTTTGAGGTAGATGTACTTTAGCAGTTAGTGCCGATAATATAGGATTGACAATTTAAACTCCTGCTGTCCATAAAGCTCAAATGTTTTATGGGATAAACTCAGCATGTCATTAGAAAGTTAAAGGGACAGTGTGCCCTCTTTTCTTTTTCATTTTACAAAAAGTGCAGATTTAAATAGAAATTGGCACTTATGAATTAACCTGGTTGCACCCCCTTGGCTTTCAAGCAGACAACAGATCATGTTACTTCCTGGTTTGGTTAGCTTAGTGGTGCTATGCCTTGCAGAGACTTCTCATTGAGCTTAATTGGTAATTCTTTGATTGGACAACCACAGAAAGACTGGGCGTGGTTAGAAGGGGATTGTTTGCAAAGGCTTTAGAGAAGAGAACTGCAGGTTTTGCAAACTGTTTTAGATATACCCCCAATGAAGAAAAGCGTAATTAAAATGGGAGTATATCTACTAAACACTGAATTTTTATTTATTTTGTATTTGGACAGTGGAGTGTCCCTTTAACCCCTTAAGTAAACTCGGACGTGCAGGGTACGTCTGACAAAAACGTTCCTTAAGGACCACAGACATACCCTGCACGTTCACGGCTAATTAGAGCGTTGGAAAACTTTTAGCATAGTATTCCTAAAAAAAATTTAAAAGTTTTACTTAAAAAAAAAATTCTCTGACAGAAAAGGGAAAAAAAAAAAAAAAAAAAACTTACGCTTCAGTCTCTCAATAGCAAAAGTTTCAAACTCAACGAGAGTGATATTTTCAGTTGGCGGATTTTGGTAGAACTGTAAGGTGAGAGGAAACTGTTCATTCTTCTTGTTAAGCCGCAAAAGACGAGACCTGGTGAACTGCATTATGAACGCTGAAAAAAAAAAAAAATTATATTTTCTACAACCAAACCTATGTATTTGAAACCAAGTTTACTAAAATTTCACAATCTACATATAACCTCAATAGTTATTATCGGGATACTCAAAACACCTTTAGTTAATTAAGCAGTTTTCGTGTATAGTACATGCCCCTGCCCTCTAACTGATCGGTTCTCTGCCATTTAGGAGTAACATCACTTTTGTTTCAGTTTATGCAGCCCTAGCCACACCTGCCCTGGCTGTGACTTACATAGTAACTGTGGCAAAACTAGCCACTTCAGAGCTATATGCAGTATGGGTTGTCCGTAGGCTGAATGTATGATGGGTTCCGTTAAATGTGTATGTATTGTGCTATGGCCGTTTGCACGCTGGCAGCCGTACGCTGCCAGCGTACCAGCATTCATACGACGAAACACGGCTATCCTGGCCGTTCGCCGTACGAATACGGGCTCCCCAGGTCGACCACACATCCCCAAGTCGTGTGGTACCAAGTAACCGATTGCAACGTTGTTGCAATCGGTAATTAAGGGCTCTCCTAGGTGGCCGTCGATCCACTACCGACCATGCGGCGGTCGGCCATCTTGGATCCTTTGTCTCTGCAGCGGTGTTCGGTCGTCGAGAGCCTGGACTTGAAAACGGCTACTCGATGATCCGAGCCCCGCTGGGCTTCCAGAGCGTTCGGGAGTTCCGCGTTCGGTACATTATATGTCCCGTACTTATTCGGTACTGTTAAACCAACTTTCATGTTTAAATGTATTATGTGCGGCGTTCGGTCAATTCAGCTGGGATCAGAGCGGTATTCTCACAAAGTGTGTGCTCCGACCCCAGCTACCTACCGAACGTTCGATTATTCCCAAGTACCGAATATTGTGTGAATTATGGATTTTAGAGTCAATTGTCGGTTTTGCTACACGAGGGGATAATCCACTTAATCGTCCATTTTAGTGGGAGTATCCCTCTCGTGCCGCAATGCCTGTTGGGAAAGTCACAATGCATGTTGGGAGAAATCCCCTGGATTATCTGTGTGGAAACCCCTTGCATGGGGAACTGTATAAATACGCTGCTTGTGAATAAACCGAGTTAGTTGACTCCCAAACTGTGTTTCGTCCGGTTATTGGGAGTATTGGGGATATTGCCTTGCTTTCTACTCTGACTGTGGATTTCCTGAGGATACCAACGGATGTCGTGGACGGTTATACCGTATTCCGTTACAATTGGTGGCAAGCGACGGGATCCGAACCTTACAGCCGAAAAGCAGCGTTCGTGTAAACTGGAACTACCGAACAAGGAAAGCAAGGGCAATTCGTATGGAGATTGACTACACCATACTGAAACGACAGACTTTAAAAGAGCTACTGGAAGCCAGGGGCAAGATAGCCAGCAACAAATCTAAGGCTGTGCTGATCGCTGAACTGATGGAGGGAGACAGAGCCCGCAGCGCTACACCTCCACCAGCCAAGGAAGAGACCCCATTCCAAAAAGAGCTACGAACCAGGTTGGAGTTTCTGCCGCAACCAGTATCGTTGGAAATGTTGACCGTGATGATATCGGATGTACAGGATTATCTGCTGGCAACCCCACCAGCAACCCCACCAGCAACCCCACCTAGGGCAGAGTCTGTTACTGCCTCCACCTATGGACAGATAAAGCCCAAAGTCCCACATCACGCATTTAAAGCGTTTTGTGAAGAAAAGGACGAAATCGATGGGTACTTACAGGATTTTGAGCGGCTGTGCGATTTGCACGATTTGGAACCCGCAGTATGGGTACCGCTGCTGGCCGGCAAATTATCGGGTAGGGCAGCTGAAGCCTACCGTGCTGTACCTCGAGAGGACAGCAAAGATTACCCTAAAGTAAAGAGGGCGATCTTAGAGAGGTATGCTATTACCCCAGAAGCATACCGGCGCAAGTTCAGGGGCTTGCGCAAACCGGAGAAAGATTCGCACGCAGAGTGGGCGCACATCTGGATCAAGCATCGCAAGGATGGATACAGGCCAGCAACGCCACTAATATGGAGGAGTTGCGACAGCTTATGCTACTGGAGCAGTTTTTTAATGGCTTGTCCCCAGACGCACAAGAATGGGTGAGAGACCGTAAACCACTCACCCTACCCGAAGCCGCTAGATTGGCGGATCAGCATTTTGATGCCCGGAGGCATCACGGATCACAGAATAAGGCCCTCCCTCGGATTACCGGGCCACCCCATAATTTTACTCCTACCGGCCCCACCGTACCCCTGCACAGGCCAGCACTGAATACTCCACCACCCCCCTCCCGATACAACGGCCGGGCTAACATTCAGTGTCACACCTGCAAGCAGTGGGGACACATTTCTCGGGAGTGCACCCAAAACCGGAGCCGGCAAGCTTGGAATCAGGTGCGACAAATTTGGCACCAAGGGCTGCTGCACACCATTACCAGGTAGCACCCGTCACCCAAGAATTGCTGAGCGCTCAAATTGAGGAGCCGCTAGGGGTGCTCCACGAAGTAATGTCGGTCCGAGCCACCGACAACCGACAACATCATCGGCAGCTAGTAACCCTAGAGGGGAAGGAGGTACAAGGGCTCCGGGATTCGGGAGCCACTTTAACTTTGGTTGCACCACATTTGGTACCGGGCGCAACTCACACTGGCGGTTCAGTGGCAGTACGGGTGGGCGGGGGAGCAGTATACCGGCTACCGACTGCCAAAGTACACTTGGATTGGGGTGTGGGAGAGGGGACTGTGGAAGTAGGGCTTATGCAAAATTTACCTGCAGATGTTGTGCTGGGGAATGACTTAGGCCAAATGACTTCCGCTTTTATTCCCCAGACTCCCTATCAGGAGGCACACCCCGTAACCACCCGGCAACAGGCTCGCACCACGGCTACACCGATACACTCTGAGGCTCAGGTAAGAGGCCATGCTCCCCAACCGACCCCCATGTCCTGGGATACCCCGACTACCTTTGCGACCGAAGTCCAGACCGATCCCACCCTCCAAGTATATAGGGACCGGGCACAAACAGACCAAGCCGGGCTAGAGGGGGAGCGGTACATCTGGGAGAAGGAGTTGTTATACCGTGTCACGACCAAAGACGTGGGGGGGTCTGTCACCCTGACTAACAAGCAGCTAGTGGTACCGCAAAAGTATAGACAGGAGCTGCTTAGAATTGCTCATGACATTCCCTTGTCAGGACACCTAGGGATGACCCGTACCCGGTACCGCTTAACGCATGCCTTCTTCTGGCCCGGGATCTCTCAGGATGTGCGCCAGTATTGCACCTCTTGCGACGTCTGCCAGCGAGTGGGTAAACGAGGGGATCGCCACAAGGCCAAGCTATGTCCCCTACCCATTATCGCAGAGCCCTTCAGCCGAGTAGCGGTGGATATCGTAGGGCCCCTGCCAAAACCCAGTCCCTCTGGCAAAAGATACATTCTAACTGTAGTGGATTACGCCACCAGGTACCCCGAAGCTGTGGCCCTCACTAATATCCATGCTGAGACCGTAGCGGAGGCATTAATGAAAGTGTTTTCCCGGGTAGGGTTTCCCCAAGAGATAATCTCGGACCGAGGTACCCAGTTTACGGCCGAAGTTACTCAACATATGTGGAAGGTATGTGGCATTAAGCCAATAGTTAATTCCGCCTACCACCCCCAGTCCAATGGGTTATGTGAGAGGTTCAACGGGACACTGAAGCAGATGCTTCGGACGTTCGGGGAGACCCACAAAGACTGGGAGAGGTTTCTGCCTCACCTACTCTTTGCTTATAGAGAGGTTCCCCAGGAGTCGACAGGATTCTCCCCGTTTGAATTGCTATTTGGGAGGAGGGTGCGGGGACCCTTGAACTTAATTAGGGAACATTGGGAGGGAGAGAGTACTACCAACGAAACCCCTATCATATCCTACGTTCTGGAATTCAGGGACCGTCTGGAGGCGCTCACTCAGGCGGTACACACCAACCTCCAGGCGGCCCAGCAACGACAGCGACGCTGGTACGATAGAGGAGCCCGAGACCGCAGCTTTCAGGTGGGACAGAAGGTTTTCATTTTAAAACCTGTCCGCACAGACAAGCTGCAGGCCATCTGGCAAGGCCCATACCAGGTAGTGGAGCAGCGATGCGACACTACCTATGTGATCGGCCCCTGCTCAGGGGTAGGGAAGAGACGCATGCTCCACGTGAACCTGCTCAAACCCTACCATGAGAGGATCGAGGATGTGACGGCCATCTGTGCCTCCTCCTTAGAGGATCAGGAGAACCTACCCTTACCTGACCTACTAGAACCCGAGGCACCGATAGAGCCCTCCCAGGGAGTTCAGCTGGGGGAGCGGCTAAGCGCCCATGAGCGTGCCCAGGTACAAGCGCTGATCGAAGCCAAAGGAGCTACCTTCTCCAATTTACCTGGTTACACTCCGCTAGCCACTCACCGAGTAGACACCCTGGGACAGCTACCTATGAGACAGGCTCCATATAGGGTTCCGGAATCCGTCCGTACCCATATGAAAGCCGAGCTAGATGAGATGTTACAGCTAGGGGTTATCGAACCCTCCGATAGCCCCTGGGCATCGCCGGTAGTCCTAGTACCGAAAAAGGATGGCACCACCCGGTTCTGTGTCGACTACCGGAGGCTAAATGACAAAACGGTGTCTGATGCCTACCCGATGCCCCGGATAGACGAGCTGTTAGATAAGATGGCACGGGGCCAGTATCTCACTACCATTGATTTGTGTAAGGGATACTGGCAAATTCCACTAGCCGATGACGCCATCCCCAAGTCGGCGTTTGTCACTCCGTTTGGCCTGTACCAGTTCAAGGTCATGCCCTTCGGAATGAAAAACGCTCCGGCTACCTTTCAGCGGATGGTAGATCGGCTACTGGACGGGTTCCAAGAGTATGCCTGTGCCTATCTAGATGATATAGCTATCTTTAGCCAGACCTGGGAGGACCACCTACACCATATAGGGGCGATCCTAGATCGTATTGGGGAGGCTGGGTTAACGTTAAAGCCTAGCAAGTGCCACATAGGTATGGCTGAGGTGCAGTATCTGGGACACCGAGTAGGGTGTGGGCAGCAGAGACCCGAGCCAGCCAAGATTGAGGCCGTAGCAAAGTGGCCTACCCCCAGGACTAAGACTCAGGTACTAGCGTTTTTAGGGACGGCCGGCTACTACCGGAAGTTTGTTCCAGACTATAGCACCCTGGCCAAACCCCTGACGGACTTGACTAAAAAGAACCTTCCCCGACAGGTTGTCTGGGCCCCAGAGTGTGAGCAGGCATTCCAGCAACTCAAAACGGCTCTAACTAATGCTCCTGTGTTAACTGCTCCTGATCCAACTAAAAGATTTCTTGTTCACACAGACGCTTCAATGTTTGGATTGGGGGCAGTACTGAGCCAAGTGGGAGCCGATGGCGGAGAACACCCCGTAGCCTACCTAAGCCGCAAGTTGCTGCCGCGTGAAGTGAGCTACGCTGCCATCGAGAAAGAATGCCTGGCCGTGGTGTGGGCCCTCAAAAAGTTACAGCCATATTTGTACGGACAACCTTTTTCCTTGCTCACAGATCACAACCCGTTAGTGTGGCTGAACCGTGTATCTGGGGACAATGCCAGGCTGCTGCGCTGGAGTTTGGCGCTGCAGCCCTTTGACTTTACCATTCACTATCGGCCCGGAAAAAAAAACGGTAACGCTGACGGGTTATCCAGACAGACTGAACTCGAGAAGTGATCTGTGAGTACTCTCCCGGACATCCCCAAGCCGATCCGTTGGGATCAGACTGTGTATGCCGGCTTGGTTCTGGGGGAGCATTGTGGCAAAACTAGCCACTTCAGAGCTATATGCAGTATGGGTTGTCCGTAGGCTGAATGTATGATGGGTTCCGTTAAATGTGTATGTATTGTGCTATGGCCGTTTGCACGCTGGCAGCCGTACGCTGCCAGCGTACCAGCATTCATACGACGAAACACGGCTATCCTGGCCGTTCGCCGTACGAATACGGGCTCCCCAGGTCGACCACACATCCCCAAGTCGTGTGGTACCAAGTAACCGATTGCAACGTTGTTGCAATCGGTAATTAAGGGCTCTCCTAGGTGGCCGTCGATCCACTACCGACCATGCGGCGGTCGGCCATCTTGGATCCTTTGTCTCTGCAGCGGTGTTCGGTCGTCGAGAGCCTGGACTTGAAAACGGCTACTCGATGATCCGAGCCCCGCTGGGCTTCCAGAGCGTTCGGGAGTTCCGCGTTCGGTACATTATATGTCCCGTACTTATTCGGTACTGTTAAACCAACTTTCATGTTTAAATGTATTATGTGCGGCGTTCGGTCAATTCAGCTGGGATCAGAGCGGTATTCTCACAAAGTGTGCGCTCCGACCCCAGCTACCTACCGAACGTTCGATTATTCCCAAGTACCGAATATTGTGTGAATTATGGATTTTAGAGTCAATTGTCGGTTTTGCTACACGAGGGGATAATCCACTTAATCGTCCATTTTAGTGGGAGTATCCCTCTCGTGCCGCAATGCCTGTTGGGAAAGTCACAATGCATGTTGGGAGAAATCCCCTGGATTATCTGTGTGGAAACCCCTTGCATGGGGAACTGTATAAATACGCTGCTTGTGAATAAACCGAGTTAGTTGACTCCCAAACTGTGTTTCGTCCGGTTATTGGGAGTATTGGGGATATTGCCTTGCTTTCTACTCTGACTGTGGATTTCCTGAGGATACCAACGGATGTCGTGGACGGTTATACCGTATTCCGTTACAGTAACCTTTAAAAAATGGTTTCATTTTCAATTAGATCTTATTGCAATGTGTGGGTAATTTTGAAGTTCTTATTGCATGCTGTGTTAATTCAGCCTCAATCACACAAGAAGAGGCTTTTGTAGGCTCTGGTAGGCAACCAGAGCAGGAGATAAGAACTTTTAAATTTCACACATTGTGCAATAATGGACAGTTACAGATAAACAGGTAATCGGAGGTACTAACAAGGTCTGGGTTACAGAACATCACAATAACGTATACACTAGGCCAAGCATGGCATGCAGCCCGGCGAGCCGCGAGTACATGCTCAGTGTTATAGCAGAGTAGGCACCTGCTTTCCCCATATTGCAGGTGCCTACTCTGCTAACACTTATCCAGCTGGGGAGGAGGGCCGCGATGGAGCTCAGTGTTCCTGCTCCTCACTGCTCCCTCGCGCGCCCCGACTGAAGTGAAGCCAGGCGCCGGAATATGACGTCATATTCCGGCACCGGGCATCACTAAACCACGCGAGGGTGCAGTGAGAAGCAGGAAGGACTCCAGGGAGATGCCCTACATCGGCTCCATAAAGGTAAGGAGCAATAATGAAAAGTATGTGTGTGTGAGTGTGTGTGTGTCTGTCAGCGAGTGTGTGTGTGTGTGCGCGTCTGTCAGCGAGTGTGTGTGTGTGCGCGTCTGTCAGTGAGTGAGTCAGCGAGTGTGTGTCTGTCAGCGAGTGTGTGTCTGTCAGCGAGTGTGTGTCTGTCAGCGAGTGTGTGTCTGTCAGCGAGTGTGTGTCTGTCAGAGTGTGTCTGTCAGAGTGTGTCTGTCAGAGTGTGTCAGAGTGTGTGTCAGCGCGCGTGCGTGTCAGAGTGTGAGTCAGCGCGCGTGCGTGTCAGAGTGTGAGTCAGCGCGCGTGCGTGTCAGAGTGTGAGTCAGCGCGCGTGCGTGTCAGAGTGTGAGTCAGCGCGCGTGCGTGTCAGAGTGTGAGTCAGCGCGCGTGCGTGTCAGAGTGTGAGTCAGCGCGCGTGCGTGTCAGAGTGTGAGTCAGCGCGCGTGCGTGTCAGAGTGTGAGTCAGCGCGCGTGCGTGTCAGAGTGTGAGTCAGCGCGCGTGCGCGTGTGTGTGTGTCTGTCAGCGCGCGTGCGCGTGTGTGTGTGTCTGTCAGCGCGCGTGCGCGTGTGTGTGTGTCTGTCAGCGCGCGTGCGCGTGTGTGTGTGTCTGTCAGCGCGCGTGCGCGTGTGTGTGTGTCTGTCAGCGCGCGTGCGCGTGTGTGTGTGTCTGTCAGCGCGCGTGCGCGTGTGTGTGTGTCTGTCAGCGCGTGCGCGTGTGTGTGTGTCTGTCAGCGCGCG
This sequence comes from Pelobates fuscus, assembly GCF_036172605.1. Taxonomy (NCBI): domain Eukaryota; kingdom Metazoa; phylum Chordata; class Amphibia; order Anura; family Pelobatidae; genus Pelobates; species Pelobates fuscus. Next base: position 170,703,650 of record NC_086318.1, on the reverse strand, counting down.
CGCGCGCGAGCGGGTCTGTCAGCGCGCGCGCGCGGGTCTGTCAGCGCGCGCGCGAGCGGGTCTGTCAGCGCGCGCGCGAGCGGGTCTGTCAGCGCGCGCGCGAGCGGGTCTGTCAGCGCGCGCGCGAGCGGGTCTGTCAGCGCGCGCGCGAGCGGGTCTGTCAGCGCGCGCGCGAGCGGGTCTGTCAGCGCGCGCGCGAGCGGGTCTGTCAGCGCGCGCGCGAGCGGGTCTGTCAGCGCGCGCGCGAGCGGGTCTGTCAGCGCGCGCGCGAGCGGGTCTGTCAGCGCGCGCGCGAGCGGGTCTGTCAGCGCGCGCGCGAGCGGGTCTGTCAGCGCGCGCGCGAGCGGGTCTGTCAGCGCGCGCGCGAGCGGGTCTGTCAGCGCGCGCGCGAGCGGGTCTGTCAGCGCGCGCGCGAGCGGGTCTGTCAGCGCGCGCGCGAGCGGGTCTGTCAGCGCGCGCGCGAGCGGGTCTGTCAGCGCGCGCGCGAGCGGGTCTGTCAGCGCGCGCGCGAGCGGGTCTGTCAGCGCGCGCGCGAGCGGGTCTGTCAGCGCGCGCGCGAGCGGGTCTGTCAGCGCGCGCGCGAGCGGGTCTGTCAGCGCGCGCGCGAGCGGGTCTGTCAGCGCGCGCGCGAGCGGGTCTGTCAGCGCGCGCGCGAGCGGGTCTGTCAGCGCGCGCGCGAGCGGGTCTGTCAGCGCGCGCGCGAGCGGGTCTGTCAGCGCGCGCGCGAGCGGGTCTGTCAGCGCGCGCGCGAGCGGGTCTGTCAGCGCGCGCGCGAGCGGGTCTGTCAGAGCGCGCGCGCGAGCGGGTCTGTCAGCGCGCGCGCGCGGGTCTGTCAGCGCGCGCGCGCGCGCGAGCGGGTCTGTCAGCGCGAGCGGGTCTGTCAGCGCGCGCGCGCGCGAGCGGGTCTGTCAGCGCGCGCGCGAGCGGGTCTGTCAGCGCGCGCGCGAGCGGGTCTGTCAGCGCGCGCGCGAGCGGGTCTGTCAGCGCGCGCGCGCGCGGGTCTGTCAGCGCGCGCGCGCGCGGGTCTGTCAGCGCGCGCGCGAGCGGGTCTGTCAGCGCGCGCGCGCGGGTCTGTCAGAGCGCGCGCGCGCGCGAGCGGGTCTGTCAGCGCGCGCGGGTCTGTCAGCGCGCGCGCGCGCGCGCGAGCGGGTCTGTCAGCGCGAGCGCGCGAGCGGGTCTGTCAGCGCGCGCGCGCGCGCGCGCGAGCGGGTCTGTCAGCGCGCGCGCGCGCGAGCGGGTCTGTCAGCGCGCGCGCGCGCGCGGGTCTGTCAGCGCGCGCGCGCGCGCGAGCGGGTCTGTCAGCGCGCGCGCGCGCGAGCGGGTCTGTCAGCGCGCGCGCGAGCGGGTCTGTCAGCGCGCGCGCGAGCGGGTCTGTCAGCGCGCGCGCGCGAGCGGGTCTGTCAGCGCGCGCGCGCGAGCGGGTCTGTCAGCGCGCGCGCGCGAGCGGGTCTGTCAGCGCGCGCGCGCGCGCGAGCGGGTCTGTCAGCGCGCGCGCGCGCGCGAGCGGGTCTGTCAGCGCGCGCGCGCGCGCGAGCGGGTCTGTCAGCGCGCGCGCGCGCGCGCGAGCGGGTCTGTCAGCGCGCGCGCGCGCGAGCGGGTCTGTCAGCGCGCGCGCGCGAGCGGGTCTGTCAGCGCGCGCGCGCGAGCGGGTCTGTCAGCGCGCGCGCGCGAGCGGGTCTGTCAGCGCGCGCGCGCGAGCGGGTCTGTCAGCGCGCGCGCGCGAGCGGGTCTGTCAGCGCGCGCGCGCGAGCGGGTCTGTCAGCGCGCGCGCGCGAGCGGGTCTGTCAGCGCGCGCGCGCGAGCGGGTCTGTCAGCGCGCGCGCGCGAGCGGGTCTGTCAGCGCGCGCGCGCGAGCGGGTCTGTCAGCGCGCGCGCGCGCGAGCGGGTCTGTCAGCGCGCGCGCGCGCGAGCGGGTCTGTCAGCGCGCGCGCGCGCGCGCGCGAGCGGGTCTGCCATCTGTGCAGGAATGGCAGACACCAGCTTTATGAAATACACATTACAAAAACCTTGTTATATGTGTATATGCCAAAATAAAGAAAAAACACAATTTTACTCCAATATTTAGCAGAGAGTGGCGGTGAAATGGCTACGTAAAAAGTGTCAAACTAACCTTTGGTTAATAGCCTGTGATGTCTACGTTATAAAAATATATACTTTTGTGTGGCAATTATTTTTTCTGTTATGCTACTAAATCTAGAAGACAAACATACCAACTTCTAAAATTGTTGCAAATTGAAATTTTAATTTAGTCCTTGTATTTTGTGACCTGTAGCTCTCATAATAAGCTGAAATCCTATACATATGATGTCCTCTATAAATCAAGACACATAAATGAATTTATTTTTAATTACTTTTTCTAAGCTGGACATTATTATGCACAGGCTATTATTGCCAAAACTGTGGGGAAAAAAAACAATTCAATTCTTTTTTTTTTTTTTTTTTTTTTTTAAATAATTAATGAAAATGTATCTGTGTATATGTGACATCAAATTAAAGCCCTGTTTGACCTCTAAAAAACGATATATAATATGTGTTGGTGCAATAAATGACAGAGATGCATATTGAACACAAACAGCAAAAAATTCAAAAATGGCTTGTGTCCTTAAGGGGTTAAACCCACACTATTGCCAGGGGAAGTAAATATTTATTTAGCCGCTGGGCCTGACTGCAGAGCAGAGTGGAAGCAATACAGTGAACAAAGCAGACTTTCACTGCCCAAACGGCAAAAAAACATCTGTGCAGACAGACCACCAAACGAGAGGTGACATCAAGCTGAACGAGATGACACCACCCAAGCGACATTTGGTGCCATATTCACCCGACAAGAGTGTGAGGCCTACAAGCATGGCAGGCGCGGGAAAGACGGCTACTTTCCCGCTGCCCCAACAGACCGAGTATCAGCACATGGGCCCTCGTCGTCCATTTACCCCTCTGGACTGGTGGGGGTCATCCTGGTCTACCTCCACATAGAGAGCACTCACCACCAAATCACTCCAGGGCGCAAATCTGAAAGAAGATAGACGCGAGGTCTGACCAAGATGGCCGGTGGCCCCGCTACACACTCAGAGCGACTGACATCCATAGAATGGGCAGCAGCTTTCCAGAAAAGATTTGACAACATCTGCAGACAATTCTAGGAACTCCTGGAGAATAGGCGACAGCCACTCGCACCAGCACCGGCCAGTTACATGGTCAAAGCTCATCTCACTGAAAGGTGCAAGACCGAGATACAGCATACTATAATCCTGTTTCCGACCTGGGAAAAGAGCCACACAGGGTGCGACCCCCAACACACCTGTGGAGGAGAGTAAGACACCCGAGAAAGCAACAGAGTGCAGCCCTGCGCAACCCAACATGGGGGAAGGACTTGGCACCAGGGCGGCGGCCAGTCCGTGAGAAAATGGTACTGGCTCCTGGAAGGTCCCAGGGCAGGAGGAGCGCCTCATCCGGACTGCGCGACTGTTGTGGAAGCACGGGGTACCGAGGAGCAGCTGGTGAGGCTCAACGACGTCCATCCCAGTCATGTAACCAATACCTCCAGACTGGGCATCGGCTGAACTTGTGCGGACTGATGTGATACACTACTACCCCTAGTTTTCTACTGAGTACATACAGTGAGAACTCTCTCTTTCAATAACTGATGTTTCACCTGCTTGCTAGTTTAACGTATGTAGCAATATCAGTTTCCTTAATCCTATGATCAGTATGAACAGCCTGTTAAATGTTTAACATGGGATGACTCCCATTATCTTGATCAACCCTGCAGTCAGCTTGCATATCCCGCTTATTGCAGTTAACCGCTGACAATGTACCTCATGTTTGTATTATAAAAAATGTGCATGCCCTAGCCATTACCCCAACTGTACTACGAACCCCTTTGGGGTTTCTTTGAGCCTGTATGTATTACCTTTATGCAGTGCAAAAATACAAAGTAAAAATAAATATTTATTTAACCCTGCATCAAAAATGTTCAGTTGTGCTTTGCTTTCTATTCTTTATTTCATAACAGCAACAGAAAATATAAGTTTTTAGACAATCCTGGAAAAAAAAATTATACAGATACCCAGCAAACGACCACACTGATGCCTTCTAATACAACATATGAGAATGTTAGAACTAGATATAGCCGGAGCACTGTATAAGACATCACACATACACACCTGCAGAGTGTAAGTACACCCAGAGTGTGTGCATGGTGTCAGTGTACACCCAGAGTGTGTGCATGGTGTCAGTGTACACCCAGAGTGTGTGCATGGTGTCAGTGTACACCCAGAGTGTGTGCATGGTGTCAGTGTACACCCAGAGTGTGTGCATGGTGTCAGTGTACACCCAGAGTGTGTGCATGGTGTCAGTGTACACCCAGAGTGTGTGCATGGTGTCAGTGTACACCCAGAGTGTGTGCATGGTGTCAGTGTACACCCAGAGTGTGTGCATGGTATCAGTGTCAGTGTATACCCAGAGTGTGTGCATGGTATCAGTGTCAGTGTATACCCAGAGTGTGTGCATGGTATCAGTGTCAGTGTATACCCAGAGTGTACATGGTATCAGTGTCAGTGTATACCCAGAGTGTACATGGTATCAGTGTCAGTGTATACCCAGAGTGTACATGGTATCAGTGTCAGTGTATACCCAGAGTGTACATGGTATCAGTGTATACCCAGAGTGTACATGGTATCAGTGTCAGTGTATACCCAGAGTGTACATGGTATCAGTGTATACATAGTGTGTACATGGTATGAGTGTCAGTGTGTACATGGTGTCACTGTATACATAGCGTGTGCATGGTGTCAATGTATACCCAGAGTGTACATAGTGTCAGCGTATACATGGTATCAGTGTATACATAGTGTGTACATGGTATCAGTGTCAGTGTGTACATGGTGTCAGTGTATACATAGCGTGTGCATGGTATCAGTGTCAGTGTATACCCAGAGTGTACATAGTGTCAGTGTATACCCAGAGTGTACATAGTGTCAGTGTATACCCAGAGTGTGCATGGTATCAGTGTCAGTGTATACCCAGAGTGTACATAGTGTCAGTGTATACCCAGAGTGTGCATGGTATCAGTGTCAGTGTATACCCAGAGTGTGCATGGTATCAGTGTCAGTGTATACCCAGAGTGTGCATGGTATCAGTGTCAGTGTATACCCAGAGTGTACATGGTATCAGTGTATACATAGTGTGTACATGGTATCAGTGTCAGTGTATACATAGCGTGTGCATGGTGTCAGTGTATACCCAGAGTGTACATAGTGTCAGTGTATACCCAGAGTGTACATAGTGTCAGTGTATACCCAGAGTGTACATAGTGTCAGTGTATACCCAGAGTGTACATAGTGTCAGTGTATACCCAGAGTGTACATAGTGTCAGTGTATACCCAGAGTGTACATAGTGTCAGTGTATACCCAGAGTGTACATAGTGTCAGTGTATACCCAGAGTGTACATAGTGTCAGTGTATACCCAGAGTGTACATGGTATCAGTGTATACATAGTGTGTACATGGTATCAGTGTCAGTGTATACATAGCGTGTACATAGTGTCAGTGTATACCCAGAGTGTACATAGTGTCAGTGTATACCCAGAGTGTACATAGTGTCAGTGTATACCCAGAGTGTACATAGTGTCAGTGTATACCCAGAGTGTACATAGTGTCAGTGTATACCCAGAGTGTACATAGTGTCAGTGTATACCCAGAGTGTACATAGTGTCAGTGTATACCCAGAGTGTACATAGTGTCAGTGTATACCCAGAGTGTACATAGTGTCAGTGTATACCCAGAGTGTACATAGTGTCAGTGTATACCCAGAGTGTACATAGTGTCAGTGTATACCCAGAGTGTACATAGTGTCAGTGTATACCCAGAGTGTACATAGTGTCAGTGTATACCCAGAGTGTGCATGGTATCAGTGTCAGTGTATACCCAGAGTGTACATAGTGTCAGTGCATACCCAGAGTGTGCATGGTATCAGTGTCAGTGTATACCCAGAGTGTGCATGGTATCAGTGTCAGTGTATACCCAGAGTGTACATGGTATCAGTGTATACATAGTATCAGTGTCAGTGTATACATAGCGTGTGCATGGTGTCAGTGTATACCCAGAGTGTACATAGTGTCAGTGTATACCCAGAGTGTACATAGTGTCAGTGTATACCCAGAGTGTACATAGTGTCAGTGTATACCCAGAGTGTACATAGTGTCAGTGTATACCCAGAGTGTACATAGTGTCAGTGTATACCCAGAGTGTACATAGTGTCAGTGTATACCCAGAGTGTACATAGTGTCAGTGTATACCCAGAGTGTACATAGTGTCAGTGTATACCCAGAGTGTGCATGGTATCAGTGTCAGTGTATACCCAGAGTGCGCATGGTATCAGTGTCAGTGTATACCCAGAGTGTACATGGTATCAGTGCAGTGTTTATAATGATATCTGTCATAATAACACTAATACAGTGAGTGCAGGTTACCTTCTCCTCTAATACCACTCTCGCGCCGTCAGCTTGAACGCGGGAAAGTGTGAATAGTACGCCAGACCAAATGAACAGAAACGACGAACGCATCGATCAGCAATCTAAGCACTAACAGTTTGTTATCGGCTATGGAGTTTGAGGTCTAGATGGAAGGCTCACGCTAGGTATCAACGATCCCTCCCATTCCGAGTTCTAAACAATAAAGTCAACACTGATGATCATCGAGTGGCGACATGTTTGCTGCTCCTTGTGTTTACATGTAGCACAGCTGTATTTCTGTCCTGTGAAAAACATAGGGGGAAATAGCCTATTGGAAAAAATGATGCAACTCGGCCATAGTCACGGCTGGGATAAATCGGCCATAGTCACGGCTGGGATATTTTAGGAAATTCAGTTTAGTGAATGACACTGTTGGTGGTTGCATCAGTAGAGAACTTTGAAATCACAAACAGTGTTTTTATAAAACACTAGTTATGGTTAGAAAGCAACACTGTCATGCTGAACTTAGCTTTCTTTAATCAATTCCTCTGCTCTCACTCTCTCAGGATCAGTTCTTCATTCCTTCTGCTCTGCTCTAGTTTTCTTTAAAACATAAGACAAAGTATGGACTATTTGTCTTATGGAGGTTTCCTACACCTGATCAAATCTGACCAGCGGAGGAACACAGTGTGCTTCGTTTCCGGTGGTCAGAGAAATTTTCCCACAATTCTTAGCTTTCCTCCCTGTTCCCGCGATGCTTCCTGTCAGTATTCCCGAACTTAGACAGAACGCTGGCGAAACTTCCAAATTGCGGCCTAACAGAATGAAAACAGTTTGTTCATTCGTGTTAGGAAGCAATTCGGGACTTTGTTTGTATTGGAATTTCATTCGAATGAATAAAACTCCGATCTGATTCGTGCTGTGGCTGCATCTTGTAGCCGCTTAGTAGATAACTCCCTAATTCCCACGGTTTCAGGGAGTTATCTACCAAAAGGCTGAAAGACCTAGATTGGTCTTTCAGCCACATTTAGTAATACTAAGTAAAGATTACTTAGTATTAGTAAATTCTGCCTCTACTCGCTATACCGCGAGTAGGGGCATGTCTATTAAACAGTGAACAGCCTGTGGCTGCTCTCTGTAAAAAAAACAAAAACTAGTATTCCCCCGGCCCCCACCTTTGAGCGGTGGGTGGGGGCCATAAATAACAATGAGTGGGGGACCTATTGTCTTCCCCCCCAGCCCCCACCCATGAGTGGCGGGTGGGGGCCATAAATGACAATGAAGGGGGGGACCTATTATCCTCCCCCCGGCCCCATCCCCTGAGCGGTGGGTGGGGGCCATAAAGGAAAATGAGCGGGGGGGCCTATTGTCCTTCCCCCGGACCTCACCGCGAAGCGGCGGGTGGGGGCCCTAAATGAAAATTCCCCCCAAGGTGACTAGGGGTCCCCAAGCCCCTAGTCACCCCCCCCCCCAAATAAAAAATGATCTCCTACCTACCCCCCTCACCCTAAAAATAGTGAGGGGGGAATAAAAGAACTAACTATCTGTAAAAAAAAGAAACCTTACCATTTGATGTCTTCTTTTATCTAAAATCTTAATTTTTTTAGCCCCAAAAAGGCCAAATAAAAACCATCATACCCGTCGAACTTGTAAAAAATAAAATAAAAAAAACAGAGCGCAAAAATAATCAGACAAAAATGAAAAAAAACGCTAGAAATGAATCCATCTTCACCCGGCGAAGGCACGGCGCAGACTGATCTCCGCAGGGCGGGGAAAGGCTTATAAAGCCTTGCCCCACCCTGCAATTAGGCTCTGAGCGCTCTGATTGGTTTTTTTAAGCCATCCAATCAGAGTGCTCTGACAGGTAAATGATCACCCTTAACCCTAGAGTAGTAATAGTTGTAGTTTTTATAAACTGCAATAATTACATAGCAGGGTTAAGTCCTCCTCTAGTGGCTGTCTACAGACAGCCACTAGAGGGACTTTCGGGTTCTAAGACGACTTTTGGTCCAGTGTCGCCAGAATCCCCATAGGAAAGCATTCAATGCTGGACCTAGGTAAGTGACAGCGCCGCTAGAGGGGGCCTGTCACGTTCACAGTAAATGATGTGGAACACAACTGCAGATTTGTTAGGACTTTGATCTTTTATTAAGACACTTAGATGGAACTGAGACTTCAGTTCCAGAATTACAGTTACTGTTTCTTTAAATAATAAACGGTTTGTTTCATTTAGCATTGACAAGGTTCAGAATTCATTAGCATCCGTTATTCTTGTTAACAGTTCAAATTATAAGAGATCATATACATTGGAATTATCAGCAGCAAGACTGGTGCTGTATAACTTAAATAATACTTGTTTTGAGGGATGCTGTAGCAGGCTTGCTGAACAACTTGATAGAAGACTTTAGTATGAAGAAATAAGATTATCTGTAGCAAGACAGGTACAGCTGAACTTGAATAATACTTGATTTGAGGAAAGCTGTAGCAGGATTGCTGAACAACTTGATAGCAGACTTTAGTATGAAGAAATAAGATTATCTGTAGCAAGACAGGTACAGCTGAACTTGAATAATACTTGATTTGAGGAAAGCTGTAGCAGGATTGCTGAACAACTTGATAGCAGACTTTAGTATGAAGAAATAAGATTATCTGTAGCAAGACAGGTACAGCTGAACTTGAATAATACTTGATTTGAGGAAAGCTGTAGCAGGATTGCTGAACAACTTGATAGCAGACTTTAGTATGAAGAAATAAGATTAACTGTAGCAAGACAGGTACAGCTGAACTTGAATAATACTTGATTTGAGGAAAGCTGTAGCAGGATTGCTGAACAACTTGATAGCAGACTTTAGTATGGAGAAATAAGATTATCTGTAGCAAGACAGGTACAGCTGAACTTGAATAATACTTGATTTGAGGAAAGCTGTAGCAGGATTGCTGTACAACTTGATAGCAGACTTTAGTATGAAGAAATAAGATTATCTGTAGCAAGACAGGTACAGCTGAACTTGAATAATACTTGATTTGAGGAAAGCTGTAGCAGGCTTGCTGGAGAACTTGATAGCAGACTTTAGTAAGTTGAAATAAAGCTTTAACATTGTTACCTCTTAACTCAGAGACTGTAAATTACTTAACTTCTGGAAGTAGAGGGATTGTGTCCCCAGCTCTCCTCAGAGGCGGTTGCTTCAGTGAATGGTTGCCGAGAGTGCTGGTAGTTGTCTGTGATGACGAGAGATGTTGGGGACTTGAATATTCCTCTAGTCCGGTCTAGTAGCGAGTGGTCGTCTCACCGAGGTATGTGAGCCGGTGAGTTTGGCGCGGTACGCGTTTCAATAATCCAGCGTCTATCAGCTGGTGCAGTCGCATTAAATAGCAGACCGCGGCAATGGGGGTGTGGCTAAGCTCCGTCAAACCCGGAAGCATGAGGAGACATCGGGAGGCTTAAGGCCTGACAGTACCCCCACCTTAATGAGCAACCTCAGGGTGCTATCTCAACATGGTTTAGAAGGGTAGCGTCTATGAAAATCAGAAATCAATTTATCAGCATGGATTCCAGAGGAGTTTTCCCAAGTATCTTCATCAATTCCATATCCCTTCCATCTAATGAGGTATTGTAATGAGCCACGATGAATCCTTGAATCAAGAATTTTCTGAATCTCGTATTCTTCTTCACCCTGGACTAAAACAGGATCAGGAGGAGTAGTTACAGCTCCATGGAAAGGATGAGGATTATGAGTTTTAAGTAAGGATACATGGAAAACAGGATGAATTTTCAAAGTAGATGGAAGCTTCAATTCAACAACATTACAGTTGATTATTGACTTAATTGGAAATGGACCATGAAAAAGGGAACTTAACTTCTTAGATGGCCAATTTATGAAAATGTCCTTTGAGGAAAGCCAGACAAGATCCCCAATCCCATAATCGGGGGAAGAATTTTCTTTAATATCAAATTTTTTTCTTTGAGTGGATGATGCAAATTCCAAAAGTTCATGTAAAAATTTGAATAGGGATGACATATGAGAGATTTGATTAGAAACAGAAGAATTAGACGAAAGACTTGTTTGAGCAGGAAACAAGGAGGGATGAAATCCATAGTTGGAGAAAAATGGAGTCATTTTGCTATTAGTATGATAGGAGTTGTTGTATACGAATTCTGCCATGGGCAACCAGGTTATCCAATCATCTTGTAAGTGAGAACAATAACATCATAGATATTGCTCTAAGCATTGGTTGACTCTTTCAGTTTGTCCATCAGTTTGGGGATGATATGCGGATGACAGTTTACGTTGGATATGAAGAGAAGCACATAATGCGTTCCAGAATTTGGAGGTAAACTGAGTCCCTCGGTCTGAAATGATTTCGTCAGGCAGTCCATAAAGTTTTACAATATTGTCAAGAAATAATTTTGAAAGTTCAGAGGATGAGGGTAACATCTTTAAAGGGATAAAATGGGACATTTTCGTGAAGTGGTCCACTACCACTAGAATAGTGGTATGCTGTTGAGAAGGGGGAAGATCCACCAAGAAGTGCATAGAAATGGATTGCCAAGGTTTTCCGAGAATCGGTAGGTTCAATAATTGACTACTTAGGTACTGATGTCCATGTTTGGATCTTTGGCAGATTGAACAAGTTTTAACATATGATTCAACGGTTTTGTCTTGATGAGGCCACCAATAATATCTCTTGGACAATTCAAGGATCTTTTTTATACCTGGATGATCTGCCAGGGTAGAATCATGAATAAAATTGAGCACTTGATTTCTGAAAGCAGGAGGTACGTAAATTCGGTCTTTGAAATAGTAGAGACCGTCTTTCTTCGATAGTTTAACTGATGTAGGAAGATTAAGAGTATCTTTACTGAGTCCTTTTATGTCGTCGAGAAGGGAAGATAAAGTCCCAACGACTGTATGAGGAGGAGGCTCCAGTTCGGTGTCCGAATAACACGAGGTTATAGCTGGTTCTTTAGTAGGCTGAAGGATTGGAATATGTTGCAAGCATGTTTTCTTGCAATAATCGGAGTTAAAGGTAAGAGAAAAGGGGGACCAAGAGATTTGAGGGTTGTGGTTCCTTAACCAGTTGATCCCTAATATAATAGGAAAAAGTGGTGATGGAAGAACATTAAATGTAAGAAATTCAGTATGAGTATGATTGGTGGTTACTTTTAGAGGGATGGTTTCATGAAGTATTGGTCCCGATGAGATGAGGGACCCGTCAATCACTCTAACAGGAACAGAAGTTCTTTTACGAATACAAGGAATTTTATTCTTTGTTACAAAGGCTGAGTCGATGAACACTCCATTTGCACCGGAATCGATGACAGCCTTGGTCATAATTCTTTCATTGTCACTGTAATATGAGAATGATAGGGGACATTTGAGTATTTGTTGTAGAGGGGAGTGCACTTAGGATGGAAGAGGCATGAGTCTGCCTACTGCCCTTTATCCGTTTCAATAAAGGGCAATCAGAGACCAAATGAACTTGAGAGGCACAATACATGCAGAGGTTTAATATACGTCGTCGATTTTTCTCTTCAGGAGTGAGGGGACTTCTTATTACCCCTATTTCCATAGGTTCGGTTGGTAAGGATGAGTTGTCAGAAGGCTTTGGAGGATGAAATTATTTTTTCCCAATTGAAGTTGAGAGAGCCTTTTCGGCCTTTCTTTCTCTAAGCCTTCTGTCAATGCTGATCGATAGATGAATCAGAGCATTCAAAGTAGTAGGGAGTTCTATTCTGGATAGTTCATCCTTTACAGCTTCAGATAAGCCGATTCGAAACTGGTTGCGCAATGCGATGTCATTCCATTGCGTTTCTACTGCCCATCTTTTAAATTCAGCGATATAATCTTCAACGGGTCTATGTTTTTGCAGCAAGGTTCTAATTGTTAATTCAGCAGTATTTTGTTTGTATGGATCTTCATAGAGAAGAGACATGGCTTTAAAGAATTCCTCCAGTGAATCTAAGATGGGGTCATCATTGTCCAAAAAGGAATGGGCCCAGGACATAGGTTCACCTCTCAGAAATGAGATAACTGAAAAAACCTTAGATCTTTCTGTGGGATAAGATCTAGGTTTTAATGCAATCAACAATTTGCAGGAATAAAAAAACTCCTTATATTTGGAACGATCACCATAGAATTTTTCAGGGTTACATACAGCAGGATCGCTTATTGAGTGCAGAACAGTATGAGGAGTATGTGTTTGTAAGTCTTTGACATAAGTGAGAATTCTTTCATTTGTAACCTGCAGGTCTTGCACACCTTGGTTAAGTGAAGCGACTCGTTGATTCAGCAGCAATACTTTAGAATCGAAATCTGCTGGTTCCATTACAATGGCTGTATTATTCTGTCACGTTCCCAGTAAATGATGTGGAACACAACTGCAGATTTGTTAGGACTTTGATCTTTTATTAAGACACTTAGATGGAACTGAGACTTCAGTTCCAGAATTACAGTTACTGTTTCTTTAAATAATAAACGGTTTGTTTCATTTAGCATTGACAAGGTTCAGAATTCATTAGCATCCGTTATTCTTGTTAACAGTTCAAATTATAAGAGATCATATACATTGGAATTATCAGCAGCAAGACTGGTGCAGTATAACTTAAATAATACTTGTTTTGAGGGATGCTGTAGCAGGCTTGCTGAACAACTTGATAGAAGACTTTAGTATGAAGAAATAAGATTATCTGTAGCAAGACAGGTACAGCTGAACTTGAATAATACTTGATTTGAGGAAAGCTGGAGCAGGATTGCTGAACAACTGGATAGCAGACTTTAGTATGAAGAAATAAGATTATCTGTAGCAAGACAGGTACAGCTGAACTTGAATAATACTTGATTTGAGGAAAGCTGTAGCAGGATTGCTGAACAACTTGATAGCAGACTTTAGTATGAAGAAATAAGATTATCTGTAGCAAGACAGGTACAGCTGAACTTGAATAATACTTGATTTGAGGAAAGCTGTAGCAGGATTGCTGAACAACTTGATAGCAGACTTTAGTATGAAGAAATAAGATTAACTGTAGCAAGACAGGTACAGCTGAACTTGAATAATACTTGATTTGAGGAAAGCTGTAGCAGGATTGCTGAACAACTTGATAGCAGACTTTAGTATGGAGAAATAAGATTATCTGTAGCAAGACAGGTACAGCTGAACTTGAATAATACTTGATTTGAGGAAAGCTGTAGCAGGATTGCTGTACAACTTGATAGCAGACTTTAGTATGAAGAAATAAGATTATCTGTAGCAAGACAGGTACAGCTGAATTTGAATAATACTTGATTTGAGGAAAGCTGTAGCAGGCTTGCTGGAGAACTTGATAGCAGACTTTAGTAAGTTGAAATAAAGCTTTAACATTGTTAGCTCTTAACTCAGAGACTGTAAATTACTTAACTTCTGGAAGTAGAGAGATTGTGTCCCCAGCTCTCCTCAGAGGCGGTTGCTTCAGTGAATGGTTGCCGAGAGTGCTGGTAGTTGTCTGTGATGACGAGAGATGTTGGGGACTTGAATATTCCTCTAGTCCGGTCTAGTAGCGAGTGGTCGTCTCACCGAGGTATGTGAGCCGGTGAGTTTGGCGCGGTACGCGTTTCAATAATCCAGCATCTATCAGCTGGTGCGGTCGCATTAAATAGCAGACCGCGGCAATGTGGGTGTGGCTAAGCTCCGTCAAACCCGGAAGCATGAGGAGACATCGGGAGGCTTAAGGCCTGACAGGGCCTTGACAGAAGGGGAAGCTACAGTGCCAGGAAAACAAGCTTTTTTTCTGGCACCATAGTTTCCCTTTAACCCTTGTGTGCTTGTTTTACTCCCACCACAATTAAAAAAAGAAATTTTAAAAAAGGCCAAGTTTTCTCTGCAGCCCAATCCTCCATGCCTGAAGAGAGGTCGGGTCGGGCAAGCAGAGAAAAGGTATAACAAAAGTGTTCTGTGTTTACAGGCGCTTTGTATAAATTACATCAAGTGCTCTAAAGTAACAGCTGCTCCCACACAAAAACAGGAACTCTCCAATCCTGTCGTAATTCAATGTGAAAAAAGTACACTAATTTACATACACAGTATGAAATAGTGAGAGTGTGTAGCGCTTAGTTTAGTGAACTTACTCCACAGGAGATCCCTCAGAGTATAAAGGGTTGATAATCTATTTAAACAAAAATAGAGAAAAAAATATAGTGCACACTGTGTAAAACGTAGTATCAATACACCACACAATAAAGGACACACTCACGTGGTTTAGAGCCTATTAGGATTGGCTCTGATCACTTGCGCCTTGTGTCCTTTTAGGTGACACACACCTTACTCTCCAAACGAAATTTTTTCTGGAAGAGAGCCTGTGACCTGGCTCAAAGTAGATCAGCATATGAGTCCTTTTAGGGATGACTCTTACCCTCTTTGATAGGATGGAAAATGCACCAAATATGTATTCTAATAAAAAACTATTTATTTCACAAATTATAAAATCAACTGATACATACAATATGAGGTGAATCCGAAACGCGTTTCGCCGGTTCCGTCCGGCTTTCTCAATCGGTATTTTCCATCCTGCTTACTTCCTGGTTATAAACCCCGCCTTCCGTCCTGATTGGATGCCGAAAATTTGATGTCATCCAATCACGGGCGTCGCTGCGAGGGAGGGCAGAGTATTTCCAGCTGTATTAATTTATCCCTTAATGCGGACGTCATCACGCACGCACGTATAATCGTGCGGACGGCGTCACTTCCGGGAATGTGAAAGGGTTGTATTTCTCCTGTTGATCTATGAGATTCAATCATTTTCTTCTATACGTGTCACTTCCGGTCTCGTAGGTTCTCTCCTTTAGTCAGTTTATAACAGTTCAAACGTCCATTTTAAGTGATGGCAAAAGTCCTGGAAGACCGGAAAGGTCATCCATAGCATTATAAATATCCTTCAATCCTAGAAATATGCTCATAATGAGCATAGGTGACAGATAATAAAGTGCATTAATGGATTATAAATATACCAAGGTGATACTACACATCTATACATAGAGGGGGACATATTACAAGCTAAAAGATTAAAAAATTCAAAAATTCAAAAATGCATAAAGGGGGTATATTAAAAGATTAATAATATGATACATATGTGTTAATGATGTTTTAAGCCACTAAGTCTTAAAAATAGAAATGTAAAATATATATAGAAAAGTATCAAATATGTGCAAAATAGCAATTTTCATATAAATAATTTATATGTAAAAATTGTACAGATTATAAAAAGTGGCATAGTTCGAAGTCATCATTAAGACCATATGGTTGCATAGTGTTCAAGTTAAAAATCCATTTCATCTCTGTTTGTCCAATTTGTTTATTGAGATCGCCCCCTCTCCAATTACCTACTATTTTTTGAATTCCCATAAACTCCATTAATTGGGGGTTACTGTTATGTTGATTCTTAAAATGCAGGGATACACTATGATTCAGGAAACCTTTCTTGATGTTTCTGATGTGTTCCTGAATCCTAGTGTTCAGAGTTCTATTAGTTCTACCTACATAGGCTAATCCACAAGGACATGTGATCATATAGATTACTCTGGTTGTATGGCACGTGATTATTTGTTTTATCTTATAACTTTTGTTTTTATCTTGTGGGTGACAGAATTCACGTAATGTCCTCCTATTGTTGTTGGAGCCCTTGCAGGCCCCACACATACCACATCCGTAGAATCCAGTTTTTTCTTTAAAAAACTGGTTTCTTAATTTCCTAGATGGTATGTGATTTTTAATCAATGTCCTTCTGAGATTCGGTACTCCCCTATAGACAATCTCCGGTGTATCTGGGAGTATTGAGTTTAATATAGGGTCATTTTTTAGGAGTGGCCAGTATTTTTGGATGATTTTCTTTAGACGTCTATTGTTATAATTAAAATCACAAATGAACTTTACATTCTGAGGTTCCATATTTTCTTTTTTTCTTTTGTACTCTATCAATTTTGTTCTATCTACAATTTCTACTTCGTTAAGGGCTTGTCTTAAGAGTTCTTCTTTATAACCCTTTTCCCTGAAGTCTTCCATTATTTTTTCCGACTGTTCCTGAAATTTATGTGAATCAGTGCAATTTCTCTTCATTCTCAGTAGCTGCGCCTTGGGGGCGTTTAACAGCCAAGGGGGGAAATGGCAGCTATTCTCCCCTATATAACTGTTCACATCTACCTTTTTAAAGTGGGTGCAGGTCTTGAGTATATTCTGTTCAACATAAATATTCAGGTCTAAAAATTCCACAGAATTCTTATTAAAATTGCTTGTAAGTTTTATACCCCACTCATTATTGTTCAAGTGATTTAAAAAAGACGTGAGTGATGTCTCGTCTCCCTCCCAGATAAAAAATATATCATCGATGTAGCGGCGATAGGTCACGAGGTTCGCATCCCATCTATGGTCACCATAGATAAATGTTTCCTCCCAATACGCCATAAACAGGTTTGCATAGCTGGGCGCGAACCTCGTGCCCATCGCCGTACCGCAAATTTGTAAAAAGAATAAATCATCGTACCAAAAATAGTTGTTCGTTAAAATCCAGTTGATCCCCTCTATGATAAAATCTATCTGTTTCTGTGGGAATTTCTTGGAGGCTTCCAGAAAGTGCTTAGTTGCTTCACAGCCTTTTGTATGAGAGATTATTGTGTACAAGGAATTGACGTCTGCCGTTACCAAATAGTAATCCTCTTTCCATTGTATATCTTTAATTACTTGTAATATATTAATGGTATCCTTCAAGTAACTGGGGCATGTGCAAACTATAGGCTGTAGACATCTATCTATATATTGGGATAGTTTGCTTGAGATTGACCCTATCCCAGAGACTATTGGTCTCCCTGGAGGTCTGTCTTTATCCTTGTGAATTTTAGGTAAATAATAAAATACCGGGATTTTGGGGTGTTGTACGTTTAAAAATTTATACTCCTTTTGGTTAAGAATCTCCATACTTTTACCTTTTTCAATCAAATTGTTATAGCTGAGTTTAATTTCTCTAGTAGGGTCTGTTTTTAAAATGCAGTAAGTGTGTTTATCATTCAAAAGTCTCCATGCTTCTTTATTGTAATCTTCCATATTTAAAATTACAATACCCCCCCCCTTATCAGCCGGTTTGATTACCAGAGATTCATCATCTCTCAATTCTTTCAAAGCCTGTCTTTCTTGGATGCTTAGGTTATAGTTTTTCATTTTAGGTTTTTTTATTTTATTCATGTCACTCATCACCATCTTTTCAAACGCCCTCATTTCGTCTGAAATGAAATGGCGAGGAAAAAATGTGGAACCTTCTTTCAAATTTGTGTGTATAGTGTCTGATTCGTATTCAACTACAGGATTCTTAGTGGCCGGATGCTTTAGAAAAAACTTTTTCAGACACAATTTTCGTTTGAACCTGTTTAAATCAAGATACACGCTAAATCTGTCTATTGGTTTGGTCGGAGCAAACTTTAACCCGTTAGTCAATAGACTCATCTGCGGCTTTGTTAGTACTTTCTGAGAAAGGTTGAAGATTCCATTTTGTTTGGATTCTTTTCTCTCCTTTCTCTTTTGTAAAAATGTTCCTCCTCTACTTCCCCTTCTTCTATACTTCGTCTCCGCTTGCTTGGGGATAATCTGGATGTTGGAATCTCCTTGTGTCGACCTTTCGTCTGCCTGTGCCAAAAATCCTCATCTGTCTGAGGTGTGGAGAGGACTTGAAATCTATTATGTATTGTACCTTCATCTTGTTTATGGGGAGGTCTATAGGTCATCCCACGTCTATCATTGATGGTAGCCAGACTTGATTTAGGTGTTCTTGTTTTTTCTTTCATTGGGGATTTGGGTTGTTTTCTTCTACCTACCCTTTCCCATCCATCAATTGTACGTGTGGGTGTTCTTTGTACCCTCCATGATGGTCTTTCCCTTTGAGAGCGTTCTTTGCTCCTTCTACGGGTGGGAGTCCCTCTTATTTGGTCCCCATCTACCCTTCTCTTGTTTCTATGGAAATCGAATTTATCATTCCTATTCCATTCATTATTCCTGTTTTGTCTAATATTGCCATAGGATTGATCTTTCCCTTTCGCATATGATCGGATTTGGTTTTTTGCGTAATCCTCTTTATCTCGTAAGTACTTCCTTTTCTTAATCTCAATAGTGTTTTTTTCCACTTTTTCTAAATTTATTTGAATTTCATTCATTGCACTGGTGTATTGTTCCTTTGTCATATTTTCAACTAGAAAGTTTTTTATCTCAGTTATTTCTGCATCTAGTTTAGGTAGTGAGCCATTCCGTCTCTTAATGATCAGGCTCATCATCCCAAAGGAGAAGCTCTCCAAGAGGTCCGTCCATTCTTTTATAAAGTCTTCCTCTTCCTGATCGAATGAGGGACTTTTGGTAAAACGTAGGCCTCTTGGAGTAATTTCTTCTCTAACATATTTATCTAGTGTGGCAACTTCCCACTTTATCTTAATTTCTCTCATTAGTAGTTTCTCCAATTTATAACATGAATTTCGTATTTTTACTCTTAATTCCTGTCCGTTGTCCATATTGGGTGTTAAAGGATTATTAAATAGAGCATCTATGTTTTGTCCATATTTGGACCTATTCTCAAACAGAGACATTTATAGTTTAGCAGCACACACAGAGATGAAGAGTCGTGACAATGATAAATGGTATAACAAAAGTGTTCTGTGTTTACAGGCGCTTTGTATAAATTACATCAAGTGCTCTAAAGTAACAGCTGCTCCCACACAAAAACAGGAACTCTCCAATCCTGTCGTAATTCAATGTGAAAAAAGTACACTAATTTACATACACAGTATGAAATAGTGAGAGTGTGTAGCGCTTAGTTTAGTGAACTTACTCCACAGGAGATCCCTCAGAGTATAAAGGGTTGATAATCTATTTAAACAAAAATAGAGAAAAAAATATAGTGCACACTGTGTAAAACGTAGTATCAATACACCACACAATAAAGGACACACTCACGTGGTTTAGAGCCTATTAGGATTGGCTCTGATCACTTGCGCCTTGTGTCCTTTTAGGTGACACACACCTTACTCTCCAAACGAAATTTTTTCTGGAAGAGAGCCTGTGACCTGGCTCAAAGTAGATCAGCATATGAGTCCTTTTAGGGATGACTCTTACCCTCTTTGATAGGATGGAAAATGCACCAAATATGTATTCTAATAAAAAACTATTTATTTCACAAATTATAAAATCAACTGATACATACAATATGAGGTGAATCCGAAACGCGTTTCGCCGGTTCCGTCCGGCTTTCTCAATCGGTATTTTCCATCCTGCTTACTTCCTGGTTATAAACCCCGCCTTCCGTCCTGATTGGATGCCGAAAATTTGATGTCATCCAATCACGGGCGTCGCTGCGAGGGAGGGCAGAGTATTTCCAGCTGTATTAATTTATCCCTTAATGCGGACGTCATCACGCACGCACGTATAATCGTGCGGACGGCGTCACTTCCGGGAATGTGAAAGGGTTGTATTTCTCCTGTTGATCTATGAGATTCAATCATTTTCTTCTATACGTGTCACTTCCGGTCTCGTAGGTTCTCTCCTTTAGTCAGTTTATAACAGTTCAAACGTCCATTTTAAGTGATGGCAAAAGTCCTGGAAGACCGGAAAGGTCATCCATAGCATTATAAATATCCTTCAATCCTAGAAATATGCTCATAATGAGCATAGGTGACAGATAATAAAGTGCATTAATGGATTATAAATATACCAAGGTGATACTACACATCTATACATAGAGGGGGACATATTACAAGCTAAAAGATTAAAAAATTCAAAAATTCAAAAATGCATAAAG
Organism: Pelobates fuscus; assembly: GCF_036172605.1. NCBI lineage: Eukaryota > Metazoa > Chordata > Amphibia > Anura > Pelobatidae > Pelobates > Pelobates fuscus. The sequence goes on along the minus strand of NC_086318.1, from coordinate 170,683,403 downwards.
GGGGTATATTAAAAGATTAATAATATGATACATATGTGGTAATGATGTTTTAAGCCACTAAGTCTTAAAAATAGAAATGTAAAATATATATAGAAAAGTATCAAATATGTGCAAAATAGCAATTTTCATATAAATAATTTATATGTAAAAATTGTACAGATTATAAAAAGTGGCATAGTTCGAAGTCATCATTAAGACCATATGGTTGCATAGTGTTCAAGTTAAAAATCCATTTCATCTCTGTTTGTCCAATTTGTTTATTGAGATCGCCCCCTCTCCAATTACCTACTATTTTTTGAATTCCCATAAACTCCATTAATTGGGGGTTACTGTTATGTTGATTCTTAAAATGCAGGGATACACTATGATTCAGGAAACCTTTCTTGATGTTTCTGATGTGTTCCTGAATCCTAGTGTTCAGAGTTCTATTAGTTCTACCTACATAGGCTAATCCACAAGGACATGTGATCATATAGATTACTCTGGTTGTATGGCACGTGATTATTTGTTTTATCTTATAACTTTTGTTTTTATCTTGTGGGTGACAGAATTCACGTAATGTCCTCCTATTGTTGTTGGAGCCCTTGCAGGCCCCACACATACCACATCCGTAGAATCCAGTTTTTTCTTTAAAAAACTGGTTTCTTAATTTCCTAGATGGTATGTGATTTTTAATCAATGTCCTTCTGAGATTCGGTACTCCCCTATAGACAATCTCCGGTGTATCTGGGAGTATTGAGTTTAATATAGGGTCATTTTTTAGGAGTGGCCAGTATTTTTGGATGATTTTCTTTAGACGTCTATTGTTATAATTAAAATCACAAATGAACTTTACATTCTGAGGTTCCATATTTTCTTTTTTTCTTTTGTACTCTATCAATTTTGTTCTATCTACAATTTCTACTTCGTTAAGGGCTTGTCTTAAGAGTTCTTCTTTATAACCCTTTTCCCTGAAGTCTTCCATTATTTTTTCCGACTGTTCCTGAAATTTATGTGAATCAGTGCAATTTCTCTTCATTCTCAGTAGCTGCGCCTTGGGGGCGTTTAACAGCCAAGGGGGGAAATGGCAGCTATTCTCCCCTATATAACTGTTCACATCTACCTTTTTAAAGTGGGTGCAGGTCTTGAGTATATTCTGTTCAACATAAATATTCAGGTCTAAAAATTCCACAGAATTCTTATTAAAATTGCTTGTAAGTTTTATACCCCACTCATTATTGTTCAAGTGATTTAAAAAAGACGTGAGTGATGTCTCGTCTCCCTCCCAGATAAAAAATATATCATCGATGTAGCGGCGATAGGTCACGAGGTTCGCATCCCATCTATGGTCACCATAGATAAATGTTTCCTCCCAATACGCCATAAACAGGTTTGCATAGCTGGGCGCGAACCTCGTGCCCATCGCCGTACCGCAAATTTGTAAAAAGAATAAATCATCGTACCAAAAATAGTTGTTCGTTAAAATCCAGTTGATCCCCTCTATGATAAAATCTATCTGTTTCTGTGGGAATTTCTTGGAGGCTTCCAGAAAGTGCTTAGTTGCTTCACAGCCTTTTGTATGAGAGATTATTGTGTACAAGGAATTGACGTCTGCCGTTACCAAATAGTAATCCTCTTTCCATTGTATATCTTTAATTACTTGTAATATATTAATGGTATCCTTCAAGTAACTGGGGCATGTGCAAACTATAGGCTGTAGACATCTATCTATATATTGGGATAGTTTGCTTGAGATTGACCCTATCCCAGAGACTATTGGTCTCCCTGGAGGTCTGTCTTTATCCTTGTGAATTTTAGGTAAATAATAAAATACCGGGATTTTGGGGTGTTGTACGTTTAAAAATTTATACTCCTTTTGGTTAAGAATCTCCATACTTTTACCTTTTTCAATCAAATTGTTATAGCTGAGTTTAATTTCTCTAGTAGGGTCTGTTTTTAAAATGCAGTAAGTGTGTTTATCATTCAAAAGTCTCCATGCTTCTTTATTGTAATCTTCCATATTTAAAATTACAATACCCCCCCCCTTATCAGCCGGTTTGATTACCAGAGATTCATCATCTCTCAATTCTTTCAAAGCCTGTCTTTCTTGGATGCTTAGGTTATAGTTTTTCATTTTAGGTTTTTTTATTTTATTCATGTCACTCATCACCATCTTTTCAAACGCCCTCATTTCGTCTGAAATGAAATGGCGAGGAAAAAATGTGGAACCTTCTTTCAAATTTGTGTGTATAGTGTCTGATTCGTATTCAACTACAGGATTCTTAGTGGCCGGATGCTTTAGAAAAAACTTTTTCAGACACAATTTTCGTTTGAACCTGTTTAAATCAAGATACACGCTAAATCTGTCTATTGGTTTGGTCGGAGCAAACTTTAACCCGTTAGTCAATAGACTCATCTGCGGCTTTGTTAGTACTTTCTGAGAAAGGTTGAAGATTCCATTTTGTTTGGATTCTTTTCTCTCCTTTCTCTTTTGTAAAAATGTTCCTCCTCTACTTCCCCTTCTTCTATACTTCGTCTCCGCTTGCTTGGGGATAATCTGGATGTTGGAATCTCCTTGTGTCGACCTTTCGTCTGCCTGTGCCAAAAATCCTCATCTGTCTGAGGTGTGGAGAGGACTTGAAATCTATTATGTATTGTACCTTCATCTTGTTTATGGGGAGGTCTATAGGTCATCCCACGTCTATCATTGATGGTAGCCAGACTTGATTTAGGTGTTCTTGTTTTTTCTTTCATTGGGGATTTGGGTTGTTTTCTTCTACCTACCCTTTCCCATCCATCAATTGTACGTGTGGGTGTTCTTTGTACCCTCCATGATGGTCTTTCCCTTTGAGAGCGTTCTTTGCTCCTTCTACGGGTGGGAGTCCCTCTTATTTGGTCCCCATCTACCCTTCTCTTGTTTCTATGGAAATCGAATTTATCATTCCTATTCCATTCATTATTCCTGTTTTGTCTAATATTGCCATAGGATTGATCTTTCCCTTTCGCATATGATCGGATTTGGTTTTTTGCGTAATCCTCTTTATCTCGTAAGTACTTCCTTTTCTTAATCTCAATAGTGTTTTTTTCCACTTTTTCTAAATTTATTTGAATTTCATTCATTGCACTGGTGTATTGTTCCTTTGTCATATTTTCAACTAGAAAGTTTTTTATCTCAGTTATTTCTGCATCTAGTTTAGGTAGTGAGCCATTCCGTCTCTTAATGATCAGGCTCATCATCCCAAAGGAGAAGCTCTCCAAGAGGTCCGTCCATTCTTTTATAAAGTCTTCCTCTTCCTGATCGAATGAGGGACTTTTGGTAAAACGTAGGCCTCTTGGAGTAATTTCTTCTCTAACATATTTATCTAGTGTGGCAACTTCCCACTTTATCTTAATTTCTCTCATTAGTAGTTTCTCCAATTTATAACATGAATTTCGTATTTTTACTCTTAATTCCTGTCCGTTGTCCATATTGGGTGTTAAAGGATTATTAAATAGAGCATCTATGTTTTGTCCATATTTGGACCTATTCTCAAACAGAGACATTTATAGTTTAGCAGCACACACAGAGATGAAGAGTCGTGACAATGATAAATGGTATAACAAAAGTGTTCTGTGTTTACAGGCGCTTTGTATAAATTACATCAAGTGCTCTAAAGTAACAGCTGCTCCCACACAAAAACAGGAACTCTCCAATCCTGTCGTAATTCAATGTGAAAAAAGTACACTAATTTACATACACAGTATGAAATAGTGAGAGTGTGTAGCGCTTAGTTTAGTGAACTTACTCCACAGGAGATCCCTCAGAGTATAAAGGGTTGATAATCTATTTAAACAAAAATAGAGAAAAAAATATAGTGCACACTGTGTAAAACGTAGTATCAATACACCACACAATAAAGGACACACTCACGTGGTTTAGAGCCTATTAGGATTGGCTCTGATCACTTGCGCCTTGTGTCCTTTTAGGTGACACACACCTTACTCTCCAAACGAAATTTTTTCTGGAAGAGAGCCTGTGACCTGGCTCAAAGTAGATCAGCATATGAGTCCTTTTAGGGATGACTCTTACCCTCTTTGATAGGATGGAAAATGCACCAAATATGTATTCTAATAAAAAACTATTTATTTCACAAATTATAAAATCAACTGATACATACAATATGAGGTGAATCCGAAACGCGTTTCGCCGGTTCCGTCCGGCTTTCTCAATCGGTATTTTCCATCCTGCTTACTTCCTGGTTATAAACCCCGCCTTCCGTCCTGATTGGATGCCGAAAATTTGATGTCATCCAATCACGGGCGTCGCTGCGAGGGAGGGCAGAGTATTTCCAGCTGTATTAATTTATCCCTTAATGCGGACGTCATCACGCACGCACGTATAATCGTGCGGACGGCGTCACTTCCGGGAATGTGAAAGGGTTGTATTTCTCCTGTTGATCTATGAGATTCAATCATTTTCTTCTATACGTGTCACTTCCGGTCTCGTAGGTTCTCTCCTTTAGTCAGTTTATAACAGTTCAAACGTCCATTTTAAGTGATGGCAAAAGTCCTGGAAGACCGGAAAGGTCATCCATAGCATTATAAATATCCTTCAATCCTAGAAATATGCTCATAATGAGCATAGGTGACAGATAATAAAGTGCATTAATGGATTATAAATATACCAAGGTGATACTACACATCTATACATAGAGGGGGACATATTACAAGCTAAAAGATTAAAAAATTCAAAAATTCAAAAATGCATAAAGGGGGTATATTAAAAGATTAATAATATGATACATATGTGTTAATGATGTTTTAAGCCACTAAGTCTTAAAAATAGAAATGTAAAATATATATAGAAAAGTATCAAATATGTGCAAAATAGCAATTTTCATATAAATAATTTATATGTAAAAATTGTACAGATTATAAAAAGTGGCATAGTTCGAAGTCATCATTAAGACCATATGGTTGCATAGTGTTCAAGTTAAAAATCCATTTCATCTCTGTTTGTCCAATTTGTTTATTGAGATCGCCCCCTCTCCAATTACCTACTATTTTTTGAATTCCCATAAACTCCATTAATTGGGGGTTACTGTTATGTTGATTCTTAAAATGCAGGGATACACTATGATTCAGGAAACCTTTCTTGATGTTTCTGATGTGTTCCTGAATCCTAGTGTTCAGAGTTCTATTAGTTCTACCTACATAGGCTAATCCACAAGGACATGTGATCATATAGATTACTCTGGTTGTATGGCACGTGATTATTTGTTTTATCTTATAACTTTTGTTTTTATCTTGTGGGTGACAGAATTCACGTAATGTCCTCCTATTGTTGTTGGAGCCCTTGCAGGCCCCACACATACCACATCCGTAGAATCCAGTTTTTTCTTTAAAAAACTGGTTTCTTAATTTCCTAGATGGTATGTGATTTTTAATCAATGTCCTTCTGAGATTCGGTACTCCCCTATAGACAATCTCCGGTGTATCTGGGAGTATTGAGTTTAATATAGGGTCATTTTTTAGGAGTGGCCAGTATTTTTGGATGATTTTCTTTAGACGTCTATTGTTATAATTAAAATCACAAATGAACTTTACATTCTGAGGTTCCATATTTTCTTTTTTTCTTTTGTACTCTATCAATTTTGTTCTATCTACAATTTCTACTTCGTTAAGGGCTTGTCTTAAGAGTTCTTCTTTATAACCCTTTTCCCTGAAGTCTTCCATTATTTTTTCCGACTGTTCCTGAAATTTATGTGAATCAGTGCAATTTCTCTTCATTCTCAGTAGCTGCGCCTTGGGGGCGTTTAACAGCCAAGGGGGGAAATGGCAGCTATTCTCCCCTATATAACTGTTCACATCTACCTTTTTAAAGTGGGTGCAGGTCTTGAGTATATTCTGTTCAACATAAATATTCAGGTCTAAAAATTCCACAGAATTCTTATTAAAATTGCTTGTAAGTTTTATACCCCACTCATTATTGTTCAAGTGATTTAAAAAAGACGTGAGTGATGTCTCGTCTCCCTCCCAGATAAAAAATATATCATCGATGTAGCGGCGATAGGTCACGAGGTTCGCATCCCATCTATGGTCACCATAGATAAATGTTTCCTCCCAATACGCCATAAACAGGTTTGCATAGCTGGGCGCGAACCTCGTGCCCATCGCCGTACCGCAAATTTGTAAAAAGAATAAATCATCGTACCAAAAATAGTTGTTCGTTAAAATCCAGTTGATCCCCTCTATGATAAAATCTATCTGTTTCTGTGGGAATTTCTTGGAGGCTTCCAGAAAGTGCTTAGTTGCTTCACAGCCTTTTGTATGAGAGATTATTGTGTACAAGGAATTGACGTCTGCCGTTACCAAATAGTAATCCTCTTTCCATTGTATATCTTTAATTACTTGTAATATATTAATGGTATCCTTCAAGTAACTGGGGCATGTGCAAACTATAGGCTGTAGACATCTATCTATATATTGGGATAGTTTGCTTGAGATTGACCCTATCCCAGAGACTATTGGTCTCCCTGGAGGTCTGTCTTTATCCTTGTGAATTTTAGGTAAATAATAAAATACCGGGATTTTGGGGTGTTGTACGTTTAAAAATTTATACTCCTTTTGGTTAAGAATCTCCATACTTTTACCTTTTTCAATCAAATTGTTATAGCTGAGTTTAATTTCTCTAGTAGGGTCTGTTTTTAAAATGCAGTAAGTGTGTTTATCATTCAAAAGTCTCCATGCTTCTTTATTGTAATCTTCCATATTTAAAATTACAATACCCCCCCCCTTATCAGCCGGTTTGATTACCAGAGATTCATCATCTCTCAATTCTTTCAAAGCCTGTCTTTCTTGGATGCTTAGGTTATAGTTTTTCATTTTAGGTTTTTTTATTTTATTCATGTCACTCATCACCATCTTTTCAAACGCCCTCATTTCGTCTGAAATGAAATGGCGAGGAAAAAATGTGGAACCTTCTTTCAAATTTGTGTGTATAGTGTCTGATTCGTATTCAACTACAGGATTCTTAGTGGCCGGATGCTTTAGAAAAAACTTTTTCAGACACAATTTTCGTTTGAACCTGTTTAAATCAAGATACACGCTAAATCTGTCTATTGGTTTGGTCGGAGCAAACTTTAACCCGTTAGTCAATAGACTCATCTGCGGCTTTGTTAGTACTTTCTGAGAAAGGTTGAAGATTCCATTTTGTTTGGATTCTTTTCTCTCCTTTCTCTTTTGTAAAAATGTTCCTCCTCTACTTCCCCTTCTTCTATACTTCGTCTCCGCTTGCTTGGGGATAATCTGGATGTTGGAATCTCCTTGTGTCGACCTTTCGTCTGCCTGTGCCAAAAATCCTCATCTGTCTGAGGTGTGGAGAGGACTTGAAATCTATTATGTATTGTACCTTCATCTTGTTTATGGGGAGGTCTATAGGTCATCCCACGTCTATCATTGATGGTAGCCAGACTTGATTTAGGTGTTCTTGTTTTTTCTTTCATTGGGGATTTGGGTTGTTTTCTTCTACCTACCCTTTCCCATCCATCAATTGTACGTGTGGGTGTTCTTTGTACCCTCCATGATGGTCTTTCCCTTTGAGAGCGTTCTTTGCTCCTTCTACGGGTGGGAGTCCCTCTTATTTGGTCCCCATCTACCCTTCTCTTGTTTCTATGGAAATCGAATTTATCATTCCTATTCCATTCATTATTCCTGTTTTGTCTAATATTGCCATAGGATTGATCTTTCCCTTTCGCATATGATCGGATTTGGTTTTTTGCGTAATCCTCTTTATCTCGTAAGTACTTCCTTTTCTTAATCTCAATAGTGTTTTTTTCCACTTTTTCTAAATTTATTTGAATTTCATTCATTGCACTGGTGTATTGTTCCTTTGTCATATTTTCAACTAGAAAGTTTTTTATCTCAGTTATTTCTGCATCTAGTTTAGGTAGTGAGCCATTCCGTCTCTTAATGATCAGGCTCATCATCCCAAAGGAGAAGCTCTCCAAGAGGTCCGTCCATTCTTTTATAAAGTCTTCCTCTTCCTGATCGAATGAGGGACTTTTGGTAAAACGTAGGCCTCTTGGAGTAATTTCTTCTCTAACATATTTATCTAGTGTGGCAACTTCCCACTTTATCTTAATTTCTCTCATTAGTAGTTTCTCCAATTTATAACATGAATTTCGTATTTTTACTCTTAATTCCTGTCCGTTGTCCATATTGGGTGTTAAAGGATTATTAAATAGAGCATCTATGTTTTGTCCATATTTGGACCTATTCTCAAACAGAGACATTTATAGTTTAGCAGCACACACAGAGATGAAGAGTCGTGACAATGATAAATGGTATAACAAAAGTGTTCTGTGTTTACAGGCGCTTTGTATAAATTACATCAAGTGCTCTAAAGTAACAGCTGCTCCCACACAAAAACAGGAACTCTCCAATCCTGTCGTAATTCAATGTGAAAAAAGTACACTAATTTACATACACAGTATGAAATAGTGAGAGTGTGTAGCGCTTAGTTTAGTGAACTTACTCCACAGGAGATCCCTCAGAGTATAAAGGGTTGATAATCTATTTAAACAAAAATAGAGAAAAAAATATAGTGCACACTGTGTAAAACGTAGTATCAATACACCACACAATAAAGGACACACTCACGTGGTTTAGAGCCTATTAGGATTGGCTCTGATCACTTGCGCCTTGTGTCCTTTTAGGTGACACACACCTTACTCTCCAAACGAAATTTTTTCTGGAAGAGAGCCTGTGACCTGGCTCAAAGTAGATCAGCATATGAGTCCTTTTAGGGATGACTCTTACCCTCTTTGATAGGATGGAAAATGCACCAAATATGTATTCTAATAAAAAACTATTTATTTCACAAATTATAAAATCAACTGATACATACAATATGAGGTGAATCCGAAACGCGTTTCGCCGGTTCCGTCCGGCTTTCTCAATCGGTATTTTCCATCCTGCTTACTTCCTGGTTATAAACCCCGCCTTCCGTCCTGATTGGATGCCGAAAATTTGATGTCATCCAATCACGGGCGTCGCTGCGAGGGAGGGCAGAGTATTTCCAGCTGTATTAATTTATCCCTTAATGCGGACGTCATCACGCACGCACGTATAATCGTGCGGACGGCGTCACTTCCGGGAATGTGAAAGGGTTGTATTTCTCCTGTTGATCTATGAGATTCAATCATTTTCTTCTATACGTGTCACTTCCGGTCTCGTAGGTTCTCTCCTTTAGTCAGTTTATAACAGTTCAAACGTCCATTTTAAGTGATGGCAAAAGTCCTGGAAGACCGGAAAGGTCATCCATAGCATTATAAATATCCTTCAATCCTAGAAATATGCTCATAATGAGCATAGGTGACAGATAATAAAGTGCATTAATGGATTATAAATATACCAAGGTGATACTACACATCTATACATAGAGGGGGACATATTACAAGCTAAAAGATTAAAAAATTCAAAAATTCAAAAATGCATAAAGGGGGTATATTAAAAGATTAATAATATGATACATATGTGTTAATGATGTTTTAAGCCACTAAGTCTTAAAAATAGAAATGTAAAATATATATAGAAAAGTTATTTTAAATTAAAGTTAAATTATTTATATGAAAATTGCTATTTTGCACATATTTGATACTTTTCTATATATATTTTACATTTCTATTTTTAAGACTTAGTGGCTTAAAACATCATTAACACATATGTATCATATTATTAATCTTTTAATATACCCCCTTTATGCATTTTTGAATTTTTGAATTTTTTAATCTTTTAGCTTGTAATATGTCCCCCTCTATGTATAGATGTGTAGTATCACCTTGGTATATTTATAATCCATTAATGCACTTTATTATCTGTCACCTATGCTCATTATGAGCATATTTCTAGGATTGAAGGATATTTATAATGCTATGGATGACCTTTCCGGTCTTCCAGGACTTTTGCCATCACTTAAAATGGACGTTTGAACTGTTATAAACTGACTAAAGGAGAGAACCTACGAGACCGGAAGTGACACGTATAGAAGAAAATGATTGAATCTCATAGATCAACAGGAGAAATACAACCCTTTCACATTCCCGGAAGTGACGCCGTCCGCACGATTATACGTGCGTGCGTGATGACGTCCGCATTAAGGGATAAATTAATACAGCTGGAAATACTCTGCCCTCCCTCGCAGCGACGCCCGTGATTGGATGACATCAAATTTTCGGCATCCAATCAGGACGGAAGGCGGGGTTTATAACCAGGAAGTAAGCAGGATGGAAAATACCGATTGAGAAAGCCGGACGGAACCGGCGAAACGCGTTTCGGATTCACCTCATATTGTATGTATCAGTTGATTTTATAATTTGTGAAATAAATAGTTTTTTATTAGAATACATATTTGGTGCATTTTCCATCCTATCAAAGAGGGTAAGAGTCATCCCTAAAAGGACTCATATGCTGATCTACTTTGAGCCAGGTCACAGGCTCTCTTCCAGAAAAAATTTCGTTTGGAGAGTAAGGTGTGTGTCACCTAAAAGGACACAAGGCGCAAGTGATCAGAGCCAATCCTAATAGGCTCTAAACCACGTGAGTGTGTCCTTTATTGTGTGGTGTATTGATACTACGTTTTACACAGTGTGCACTATATTTTTTTCTCTATTTTTGTTTAAATAGATTATCAACCCTTTATACTCTGAGGGATCTCCTGTGGAGTAAGTTCACTAAACTAAGCGCTACACACTCTCACTATTTCATACTGTGTATGTAAATTAGTGTACTTTTTTCGAGCAGAGAAAAGGACATGAGCGGCAGAGAGGCGGACGGGCATCAGATGCTAAAGTTGTGCATGATTCACATTAGCCACCTGGAGCTTTTGCCCCAAAGACACAGCGGGAGATGTAGTCACACCTTCAGCAGAGTAGGGGTTGAACTCCGTACACCATGAACACTACAAGTCAGTGAAGTAATCATGGTGCTTTGAGTAACCCTTTTATAGTGAGCAGTATCACGGCAAGGGCACATAATTCACTGTTGCACTTTAGAATATTGTTATTTAATGTAACTTGTGTAGTGCATACATGAATTGGCCACTTGGTAGAGGACATATGTCAGAAAGGGTTGATGTTAGGGATGTGCATGATCCAAAAATTTGGTTCGGTTCTGCAGTTTCAAAATTCGGGACTTTGGCAATGCAGGACTTTGGCACTTCCGAAATTCAGGACTTCGGCAATTCAGGACTTCATCAATTCGATTTGAGACTTCCGAAATTCGTGACTTCAGCAATTCGGGACATCAGTTCGGGACTTTGGCAATTTGAGACTTTGGAATTCTGAACATGTGTAGGGCTCCCTAACCCTACCCCTAACCATACCCTAACAATACCCTTACCCTACCCAAAACCTAACCCTAACAATACCCAAGCCTACCCTATCAGAAGTGCACTTCTGCACTTCCGAAATTTGGCAATTTGGGACTTCGCCCGTTCGGTTCTGCACTTCCGAAATTCGTGACTTCGGCCATTCGTTCAGTTCAGCATCCAAATGTCCGAATTGCACGAAATTCGTATGAATTCACATTCAGACCGATACGAATTGCACATGTCTAGTTAATGTAAATTATGTAGGTGTGTGATAGAGGTCAGATGGTTTACAACAGGAATTACTCCTTTAATCAAAAGGTGTAAATTTTACATTTGAGATGCCTGTATGTCTAGTTTCAATATAAAATAACTGACTTATTGGATAGTTATGATGTAGAATTATTAAAAAATCTTTATTGAACTTGTATTGAATTATTGCACTAACTCCATTTTAACCTGACACTGTGACAAATCCTCCATTTTGTCCTCCCAACCTGACTTCTCTATTTGAAAACTACATTACATGACAGAATTTCCCAGTACATTTAATACAATAGACAAAGACTGTATTCTCCATAAGGACATGACTAACCCAGGAACTGTTGAATTTCCTCTAACTCGCAACATAGTATAATTTAAAGGCCATGAGAACACAGTAGTAATGAAATGTTCTATTCATAAGAGACCTTGCACCTAACCACAAGACCTGACATCATTAACCGTGTAAACAGGGCCGGCCTTAGGCAGTTGGGCGCCCTGTGCAAAAAATCTTCACAGCGCCCCCCCCCCCCCTCCCCCACTCCTTACCCCTTCCCACACACCCTGTCACACACACACACACAGGCAGGCAGACAGCCATACACACACACACACACACTCAGGCAGTCATACACAGACAGACACACACAAACACACACACAGACATAGAATGTGACGGCAGATAAGAACCATTCGGCCCATCTAGTCTGCCCAGACAGTCACACATAGGCAGTCACACACAAACACACACACACACAGGCAGACAGCCACACACACACACACACAGGCAGACAGCCACACACACAAACACACCGGCAGACAGCCAAACACACAGAGGCAAACAGCCACACACACACACACAGACAAACAGTCAAACACACACTGTCAGACAGCCACACACACACACACACTGGCAGACAGTCACACACACACACACACGCAGACAGTCACACACACACACGCGCAGACAGTCACACACACACGCGCAGACAGTCACACACACACGCGCAGACAGTCACACACACACACGCGCAGACAGTCTCACACACACACACACACAAACATAGGCAAACAGTCACACACACACAGGCAGACAGCCACACACACACAGTCAGACACACACATTCACTAACAGACAAACACACTCACAGACACACCTTAACAGACACACACACACACTAACATACACACACACACACACACACACACTAACAGACACAGACACACACTAACATACACACACACTCACCCACCCACATTAACACATTTTTGTTAAATTTATTTAGACACCACCCCCCAGCCTCCTTACCTTTGGGAATGCTGGGGGGGGGGGGTCTCTTCCTCCCTGGTGGTCCAGTGGCTGCTCTGCTGGGCTGGGCTGGGCTGGGCGGGCGGGTGGGCGGCTGGCGAGGGAGCACTTCCTCTGAGCTGTTTGCTCAGCTCCCTCGCGCCAGAGTGAGGCTGGGAGCCGGAATATGACGTCATATTCCGGCTCCCAGCCTCACTCTGCGGCGCGCGAGGGAGCTGAGCAAACAGCTCAGAGGAAGTGCTCCCTCGCCAGCCGCCCGCCCAGCAGCCCGGCATGTCTGTTAGCCGCAAGGCTAACAAGACATTTGCCTTGGGCATTTGGGGGCGGCTTTTTTTTGCCGCCCCCTGGAAAATGCCGCCCAAGGCAAATGCCTTGTTAGCCTTGCGGCTAACAGACATGCCGTGTGAGCTATGCGGCCGCAGGGCGCCCCCTGCACCATGGCGCCCTGTGCGGCCGCACAGCTCGCACACCCCTAAGGCCGGCCCTGCGTGTAAAATGACGCTCAAGCCCCCTTGTCCCCACCCGTGTCCAAAACAATACCACCTCTTGGTGGGTGGACACGAAGCTAACCACTTAGTTTTTGAGCCAATTAGTTATATTGATAGGTGGACACTAATCCAGACACTTAACAATTAATCCAATTAATGATGTTTATTCACTGATATTTTGATAATCAATGATGACGCAAAATGCCTCTTAAAAGGGCCTGCGTGCCCGCTCTTGCTTCACTTGCCAATAAATTTCCTCGAAGTTATTTTAACCTGAACTCCGTGTGTCAGACTGAATTACTTCAGCGTATATACGCAATTCAATTTTCTTTAATTTGGACAGGAACAGATAGACATTTAAACATTTTGGTTTACTGAAAAAGTACCATAACAACTTTGGCGCCCGAACAGGGACCCCGGGCTATGTCTGGCCGGTGAGCCGTCCTAAGGAAGACGCAGTTGGACGGAGGAATCCGGGGGGAAGGAAAGGAGATTGATCACCTCCAGGTACACGGTAGAGACTTCTGCAGAGCCACCGGTATGTTCCGGCCCCTTTGATTGACCCGTCCACGTGTCTGTGACTGCTTCCCGGGAGGACATCAAAGACAGGTAATATCTTGCCCGGGGTCTCATTACCCATTTGTTACCTGCATTCAGTCTATCTGTTACCTGGGTGTGTCTGTATTGGCATGGTCTAGTCTGGTTGCCCGGGGCTGAATGTTTATTTGTTTCCCCTTTTTGGGATAAAAGGGGGGTGGACCTGTGGTAGCTTGCCTGGGGGTCCTGTGTTTGTTTGTTTCCCCTTTTTGGGATAAAAGGGGGGTGGACCTGTGGTAGTTTGCCTGGGGGTCCTGTGTTTGTCTGTTGCCCCTTTTGGGATAAAGGGGGGGTGGACCCGGGGGATTTGCCTGGAGTCCTGTTGCCTGTTTTACTCCTTTTAGGAGCCACGTGTCTGTGGCTGTAGGGAAAAGGGGGGGTTGACCTGTGGAAGTTTCCTGGGGGTCTTCTTTGCCTGTTTACCTCTTTTAGGAGCCTCGTGGCTGTGGCTGTAAGGAAAAAGAGGAGTGTTGGAACTGTGGAATTTGTGTAGACTCATAATTTCCTGTGATCCTTCTTTGTGTCACTTTGATAGCCTAGCTAGCTTCACTGTGTGCTTTCGGACCCTCCGGCTCTAGTTGAGTTGGGGGCTCCCTGACCCGGACCCTCCGGCTCTAGTTGAGTTGGGGGGCTCCCTGATTATTTAATTGTGGTAGGGGACTTAGTCTTGTGGCAGGGGACTCAGTTTCCTGGGGGGATTCAAGTAGGCATTGCTTGTTTTCCGCATCACGTGGTAGTGAGACTTATAAAGTGGGTTTTATAGGGGCACTACGAGAGTGAGGATAGAGGTGGCCACACTTTGTGGACTGCTGTAACGTGGGAGGCTAGACAGGATTCGGGTCGGAGATGATTGCTGTTTCCTGTGGCCGCTGGTAGTGAGACTTACGAAAGTCGTTCTCCGAGCGGGGACACTACGAGGTTGAGGGAGGTGACTTTGGAGTAAGCACATGAGTAAAAGAAAGGGATTACTGTTGATTTCATTTGAACTGTGATGCATGCACTGTATTTCAACTGTATTGTTGTTTTGTTTGTCTAATAGGAGTCATTCAAACTCCTGTGTCTGTCTCTAAGGATTTTTCCTTACCTTTTTTACCTTTTCTACACTTCCTGTACTATTACACTATCCACTCCCATTCCTCTTAATAGAGAAGTGATTGGTCACACACTTCTCACCTCGCTCCAATCCGTGTCTACCACCCAGGGTAGGCGGATTCAGTGACTAGTCTACGTTTTGGGAAGACGCACTTGAGTAGGACCCACAATTCTCAAGTGGCAGTCGAGCATTGTAGACGCTCTTGTTCAATTTTCCTTATCTTTCCCTATATCTAGGTGTAGGGGTGGGGGGAATATGGGACAGGAATTGAGTAAGCCCAGTAAGGGCTGGCTAGCATGTGATTTAGTTGAAGACAGAGAGGGTGAGGAGATGGTTAAAGGTGTTGAAAAGATTGCAAAAGTGTGTAAAATTGCTGTGCCTACATGTGGTAGATTGCAACCAGAAAGTTGGCGTAGATTATTGATGGAGAAGAAAGGCAAGCTTGCAAATAATGATTTATTAAAGACAGCTGAAGCATGGTACAGAGTAGCGAAGGCTATTCAGCAAGAAGGTTGGGTTGAGGAAGAAATAATTCACACGGGTGTGAAATTGTTTGTGTATCATAATAACTGTGTTGCTGGGGCTTTTCCTCAGCCAGCGCCCCAAAATGGCGCCCAGGAGATGTCTATCCCCAAGGTTCAGTCAGCAATGGGTGATTGCCAGCTGACTATGTATCCCGCTCCCAATCCTCCCAGAACCCATCCCGTCACCTCCCCCGTTTGCCCGGTCCTGAATTCTGATGGATCTTTCTTTTCCCCTTCTCCTTCCCTAACACTCCCATCATCCTCATCCATTCCTAAGCCACCTTTTGTGTCTAATGCTAACATCTCATCTGCCATTCCTTCTCCACACTTTCTCTCCGTTGATAATCCTCCCCTTCCATCTGCATCTGCCCAGTTAGCTAACCCCTCCTCCCCTGCCACTGTCAATCTTGCTGATCCCACTCCGGCTCCTCCTTCCTCACCCGCCTCTACTGATTCTTCTCCATCCTCTCCCTTGCCCGTCCCTACCACGGCCCAGGTTCCCACCCCCTTTGTTAATCCCTACCCAGCTCTCCTGCCCACTCCAGGTTCCGCCCCAGCCCCCGCCCAGATGGCTTGGCCATACCCCTTCCCATACCCCATGTCCATGCCCTATCCAAATTGGCCATACCCCTTTCCCCAAGCCACTCCCCAGGTTCCGGTCATGCCCAGTCCGGTACAGTCTGCCCCGGATGTGCCCACATCCAATATGGCCGCCACTTCTTCCCTTAACCCCAATGCAACTTCCTTCCCCGCCTCCAATATGGCGGCCCCCAGTCATTCAGCACCCCTGATGCCGGTGCTCCCCGGTGATTACCGATCCCAAGATTATGACCCAATGGCAACTCCCGCCTCCGGGACTCCCTCTCATCCCCCGGCTCTGTCACCTCAGGTAATCCCCTCACGCAGGAGGGCCCAGATCATAGAGTTAGATGAGGACGAGGATGACAGGGATGACAGGCTGTCTCAGGATTCATTGGAGGCTGCAAGAGTCTCGGCCCACCGCTCTATTGAAGATCCCTTTGGCCATAAGGGTCGGGGAGAACGGGCCCCTCCTAAATATGTTGCCTTTAACCCCACACAAGCTAGTGCTTTAATGAAATCTCTCCCCGACCCAGAAAAGCAGCCTATGCCTTTTTACCGAGGGATAGTTCAGATTCAAAAGACTTATTCCGCCGCCTGGCGTGACCTACTGAGTATTTGTGCCATTAAAGCAGGGGATGCATATTGGCCCAGCATGGCCCGCCATCTCAGTACAGATCTGCTTACAAGTGATGTTGATTACCCCTCCGGAGTAACTTTTTGCAATCAATTGAAAGATTGGGCTAAGGACAAACTTGCAGATCAGGCTGCTGGCCTTACTGATGTTGTGCAAGACAAAGGAGAATCAGTGGAAAGGTTTCATGCAAGACTGTATCAAATGTTTACAGATTTATGATTTGATCTCACTGACAAAATTCATTCACAAATGCTATCAGGTGCGTTTGTCCAAGGTGTTAAAGACTCCATACGCAAGGGAATCATTGCTGCACGCCCTGAATATAAGGTTGTTCCTCTGGATACTTTACTCCTAGTTGCTAGAGGTTTGGAATCCGCCCAGACCCCCAGAAGACCCAATCCAGCTCCCCTCATGGTGGCCCGCGCGACCCCCATCACCCCTGGCACCAAGGGTGTCAAGCTAGAGGATGTAACTTGCTTTAATTTTGGGGCTAAGGGACACTACAGAAGTGACTGTCCAGAACCTAAAAGGGAACCAGGGGAGCCCAAAAAGTTTTCCAAGCCTGCCCCGGCCCATAAGGCCGAGAAAACGGTTCCAATTGTTGAGGAACCAGATGATTAGGAAATTGGCAAACCTGTGTCATTAACCCCTGTTATGGCAGTGTCTACAGGGGATAAAGGGGGGGGGGGGCACTTGCCACAGTGACTTTACCCATTGAAGGCCAACCTACCACATTTCTTATTGACACAGGTGCAGCCCGAAGTGTTCTTAGAGAACAAGACCTGCCAGATCCATCTTTCTTGTCAAGCATTGATGTCTCCTGTGTTGGAGTGGATGGCCAACCGAGACACAGTCCTCTAACAACCCCTCTGCGAGTTGGCACAAGCTTACTTGCTCGTTTTGTAGTATCCTCCACATGCCCAATTAACCTGTTAGGCGCTGATGTCCTCTCACGCCTGCAGGCATCTATAACCTTCACTCCAGATGGACAGGTAGAAATGTCTACACCTCTATCTGTTGCAGACGCCTCAGCCTTGTGCTCCCTACCCCTGATGCTGCAATTAGAGGATTCCCGTAGGGAAGCAGCAGAACCAAGGTCCAATTTCCCAGATACATTGAAAACAGAAGTGCCTGCTAAGTTATGGTCCTCAGGTCCAGAGGACATAGGTCACCTAAATGTTCCACCTGTGGTGGTAAAGCTGATCCCAGGAGCTAAATTACCAAGAAAACCACAATATCCTCTCAAACCAGCTCAGGCTGCAGCCATTTCTATCCAAATCAAAGCACTCTTGGAGAAGGGTGCTCTTGTGAAATGCAAATCAGAATGCAATACTCCATTGTTTCCTGTGAAGAAGAAAACTCCAAAAGGTGAGCCAGAGAAGTACAGAATGGTTCAGGATCTCCGTGCTGTCAATGAAGCTACTGTCCTGGACACCCCTCTTGTGCCAAACCCCAATACTCTGCTCTCTGGAGTCCCACCATCTGCAAAGTATTTCACAGTCATTGACCTGGCTAATGCCTTTTTCAGTGTTCCACTGGATCCATCCTGTCAATACTTGTTCGCTTTCACCCATGAAATGCAGCAGTATACATGGACTGTCATGCCCCAGGGAGCACAAAATTCTCCAAGTCAATTTGCAAAGGCCATGTGTACCATCCTTGACCCATGGCAAGCTGAACACCCAGAAGTTGTTTTGCTCCAGTATGTGGATGATTTACTGCTCTGTGGAGATGATATACCCACTACTGAAAGGTGTTCAATTAGCCTACTTTGTTACCTGGCAGAACAAGGATGCAAGGCTTCGCTTCTCAAGCTGCAATTCTGCCAACCCTCAGTAATTTTCCTTGGACATTGCCTATCTCAAGGTACCAGACATCTCACTCGGAACCGAGTCAGAGCAGTTCTGGACATTCCTCCCCCAAGGACTCCAAAATCTCTTCATGTCTTCTTAGGCCTCATTTCCTATTGCAGAGCATGGATCCCAGAAGCCTCTCTGCTTATGCAACCTCTATATGATGCACTCAAGTCAGACCCATTCAGCCTGACCAATGAAGCTCTGGATAATTTCAAATCTCTTAAACGTGCCATTGCTTCTGCTCCTGCCTTGGGCCTACCAGATTACACCAAACCTTTCAAATTATTTGTCTCTGAAAGACAAGGCCATGCTACAGGAGTTCTTACCCAAACTAATGACTTAAGAGGCCGCCAGAGGCCTATTGGATACTTTTCATGTCAACTGGACATTGTGGCCAGAGGGACTCCTTCCTGCCTTAGGGCTGTTTTTGCTGCAAGAGAACTCGTTGAAAGAACTTCTGATCTGGTCCAACATTTCTATACAAAGATGTCAAGTTCTTAATCCATCCACTCTTCTTCCACTCCCTGAGGGGGGTATCTACTATGGGTTTATCATAGATGAAACCTACATCTACCTTCTCTGCGGGTGCATCAAGAGAATGCATCCAGATTTAACATTTTATGAAGAAAATACACCTCTCTGTGAAGGCCCGGATTATGTCTTCTGTACCATGTGGTACAAGCCAAACATTACTCCTGAACCTTGCTACGAAGATGAGCTTTACCACAGGATTGAAGTGAAGCTCACTGCTCAGGATTTCTATTGTGACTCTGAAGGCAATAGCATGGTCCTGATCCAGCTGCCCCCAGAACTTAATTACCTGTACCGCCATTGGGATACTGCTATTCCACATATCCCTGTCACCAAGTTGAAAACAAGATCATGGAATGATCTTGGGCCTATGGCGAAATCATGGGCCACCATGGATGAATCGCAGCTACAGGAAAATGGCATTGCCAAATACACAACAACTGATCTTCTTGAAGCATGGCCACGCCATTTCCTGGAAAAAGAATTTAAAGACCTGGTCATAGTGAATGACTATGACCCAGAAACTCCTCATGACTGTTTTGAACAGATGAAAATGGAAACAGTGCACTTACCAACTGTGCATGAGAATCCATTACCAAATCCGGATTTTACCCTGTTTGTGGACGGCTCAAGGTATGCTGATGAAGAAGGAAAATACCACACAGGATATGCCGTAACCACAACAGAGGAAGTTCTCAAGTCATCATCTTTACCGCCAGCAATGTCTGCGCAAGAAGCTGAATTACAAGCCCTGACCTCAGCATGCAAAATTGCAAAAGGAAAGCGTGCCAACATCTATACAGATTCGAGATATGCTCTGGGTGTGGCACATGATTTCGGCCTCATTTGGAAGACAAGGGGATTTCTTACCAGTGCCGGTACACCAGTCAAACACAGCTCTGCAATCAAGGAGCTAATGGATGCCCTCCTACTCCCTGAAGAAGTGGCCGTTTTAAAAGTCAAGGCACATGGGAAGTTGGATACAGATGAAGCAAAGGGCAACCATTTGGCTGATCAGGCTGCTAAGCAAGCAGCCAGAGATTTGCAGGAAGTGGATGAAGAAGTGTCCGGACAAGAAGAAGAAGTTCCTATCTTTACCTTGCAAACTCTTCCTACTGATCTGAGAATTCTGCGAGAACAGCAAGCTGCAATTACCCCTGAAGAAATCCAGAAATGGAAGAAGAAAGGAGCTGTCCTAAAGGACGGAATTTACTATAACAATTCTAAATTTTGCCTTCCAAGAAACTTATATCCAGCAGTTGTCCAATGGGCACATGGGCCTGCACATCTGTCAAAAGACCTAATGGCCGCCCTTATTCAAAAGTATTATGAAGCACCTGGAATCACAACCCTGATCAACAGCTTCTGCAAGGCCTGTGTCATTTGTGCAAAATGCAATCCAGGAAAACCAATCAAGGTGCCTGCAAAGCACTTAGCAAAACCCATGTACCCATTCCAGAGAATTCAAATTGATCACATCCAAATGCCCAAGAGTGGGCCTCATGAATATGCACTAGTAATAGTGGACATGTTCTCAGGCTGGCCAGAAGCCTACCCTGTGACCAATATCACTGCAAAAACAACCGCAAAACGCCTACTTACAGACATTGTATGTAGATTTGGACTTCCAGAAGTCATTGAAAGTGATCAGGGCCCAGCCTTTACAGCAACAGTGACTAAAGAAATTTGGACTGCTCTGGGGGTGACCCTAGCCTTTCACACCCCTTACCACCCACAAAGTAGTGGTAAAGTAGAGCGCATGAACGGCACTCTAAAAGCCAGAATGTTAAAAATGTCACAAGAAACAAAGATGCCCTGGCCAGAAAGCCTGCCAATAGCTTTATTCAGCGTTAGGCACACACCTAGAGGGAAGCATTCATTATCCCCATATGAAATTCTATTTGGGACAGCACCCAGACTAGGTTGTTATTATCCGCAGCAGTTACAGCTTCAATCAGATGTTTTAGTAGACTATGTAACTGAACTTGCAAGTGCCTTGAACAAAATACATGCCCAAGTTTTCTCTTCAATTCCAGATCCTGATTTGGACACAGGTACCCACAACCTGCTCCCCGGAGATTGGGTTCTGGTTAAGAAGTTCGTGCGGAAAAGTACCCTGGAACCAAGATTTGACGGGCCATTCCAAGTTCTCCTGATCACCACAACCTCCGTCAAATTGGCCGGCAGGCCACATTGGATCCACGCTTCCCACTGAAAGAAATCTCCTGCCCCGGAGGAAGCAGATACCGCACAACCATGTACCTCTGGTACATTGTCTCCTTAATTAGTTTAATTAAGGCACAGCAGGTAGCCATCACTAAAGATGTTAGTGGGTACACCTTCTGGTATAATTCATCATGTACCCGTGTGGCTACCTATACTTTTGATTATTGTGACATCGTAGAATGCCCATTCTCTACAGTACAAATCCAGAATATCTATAGAGACATCCCTCATGCAAAAGACCCATATGTTTGTGTAGTTGACAAACAATGGGGGCACAATTGTGGCCATTGGGTGTCGGCGGGATGGAATGCCGGGCCTTCCTGGGGTTACAAACCAAAAAGTGCCTTATCTAAAGTAGATGATCATGGTAGGTCCCTAGTTCAAAGAATGACTCTGAGAAAGCCTGGAGGAGGCACACCAATGAAATTAATTCTTAATATTGAGCATCCAAGCCCAACAGATGCAGACCGATATGTATTGGGAATGTATTGGAAAAAGGGTTCCTATACCAAATTAGGGCATTTCTACCTTAAAGATATGTGTAATTCCCCTGAGTGGCGAGGAGCCACTCACATGGTCACAAACCCATTAAAACCACACATCCAGTCCTTTAAGGACATGATGGCCATTGCTAACCCCACCTTCGAAGATACCATGGCTGCTGAAACAGGTTTTAATGATATTAACCTATGGTTAGAATGGATGAAATATAATGCCAACAAACATAACAGAACCGCATGCTATGTGTGTGGTGGTGCCCGGCCCCATCTGGGTACTGTGCCCTTGACCCTGCCAGTAGAGGTAGAAAATTGTGTTTTAAGTCTTTTTGCCTACCAATACAATGTTAACAGGTCCATATGTCAAGGATGGACAGCAGAGTATCCTCTTCTAGCCAAAAGTGTCAAACCTCCTAATGGTATTACCATATATAAAGGTAATTATACTTGCTATGCCATGCACGATGGGATTGGTAAATTTGTGGGTAACTTTCCCGAAGGTTATTGTGCCACATACAGAACTGTTCCTGTACGTTTACTGCAGCATCACACTAGGTCACTGGGAGACATTTACTGGTTGTGTGGGGATTTACAGCTAAGATCCAGAATGGACACGGAGTGGTGGGGGGAGTGTACTTTGGCCAAGGCCATTATGCCTATACACATTATCTCTGACACACACCTCAACACCCATGAGTCCAGCCACACTAAGGTTAAGCGTGAAGCCCCAGTAAAAGGAAGTTTTGACCCTCACATTTACATTGATGCCATTGGGGTGCCTAGGGGGGTACCCAATGAATTTAAAGCAAGAGATGAAGTTGCTGCAGGGTTTGAATCATTTTTTACCATAGTTACCGCAAACAAGAATTTAAACTGGATAAATTACATTTATTACAACCAACAGCGTTTTGTTAATTACACCAGAGATGCCCTCCAGGGATTAGCCGAACAGTTGCAGGCCACATCCCAAATGGCCTTCCAGAATAGAATAGCCCTAGATATGATCCTAGCCGAAAAAGGAGGGGTATGTAAAATTTTGCCCGACACCATGACATGTTGTACCTACATCCCGGAAAACACAGGCCCTAATGGTAAAGTTACATTAGCCATAGCAAAATTAAATGACCTCTCAGAAGAGTTGAAAAGGAATTCTGGGATAAAAGATCCCTGGGACAGATGGTTTGGTTGGATGACGGGTTGGCAAAAAGCTTTAATGCATATTGGTATGGCAATACAAATTTTTCTTTTTATCTTTGCTCTTCTCTTTTGTTGTGTCTTCCCTTGTCTAAGAAAAGCCCTCACGAAGACTGTTGACCAAGCGGCACCCACTTTCACACATCTTGAAGTTGATGACCAAGATTTCCAGGATCTCAACTCACCCTGTTTGCCGCTGCAATCTATCCCTTTTGATGATAAAGTGCGAGAGTTTTAGGAAGGGACCACCTTAGGGACAGCATCTGTCAGTGAATGGTAAAGGCCCCGTGTGGAGAAGTGGTGGGTTAGCCGCCATGGGCCACCCATGGGTGTGAAATGTTCGAGAGCCATACTGACGATGAGTTAGCCTATTAGGGTCAGAATTAGGGACAGATTTGCACTTTGCATTAACACCTAGCTAGCGGCCACGGGGTTTCTGTGCCTTTGGGCTAACACGTCTTCTGGTATTAACAAATAAAGTTTTATCTCTTAGAATCTAACATTTCATAGGGGGGACTGATGTAGAATTATTAAAAAATCTTTATTGAACTTGTATTGAATTATTGCACTAACTCCATTTTAACCTGACACTGTGACAAATCTTCCATTTTGTCCTCCCAACCTGACTTCTCTATTTGAAAACTACATTACATGACAGAATTTCCCAGTACATTTAATACAATAGACAAAGACTGTATTCTCCATAAGGACATGACTAACCCAGGAACTGTTGAATTTCCTCTAACTCGCAACATAGTATAATTTAAAGGCCATGAGAACACAGTAGTAATGAAATGTTCTATTCATAAGAGACCTTGCACCTAACCACAAGACCTGACATCATTAACCGTGTAAAATGACGCTCAAGCCCCCTTGTCCCTACCCGTGTCAAAAACAATACCATCTCTTGGTGGGTGGACACGAAGCTTACCACTTAGTTTTTGAGCCAATTAGTTATATTGATAGGTGGACACTAATCCAGACACTTAACAATTAATCCAATTAATGATGTTTATTCACTGATATTTTGATAATCAATGATGACGCAAAATGCCTCTTAAAAGGGCCTGCGTGCCCGCTCTTGCTTCACTTGCCAATAAATTTCCTCGAAGTTATTTTAACCTGAACTCCGTGTGTCAGACTGAATTACTTCAGCGTATATACGCAATTCAATTCTCTTTAATTTGGACAGGAACAGATAGACATTTAAACATTTTGGTTTACTGAAAAAGTACCATAACAGTTACATAGCTGAAAAGAGACATGCTCCATCAAGTTCAGCCTTCCTTATATTTGTTTTTTGCTGTTGATCCAAAATAAGACAAAAAAAAACAGTTTGAAGCACTTCCAATTTTGCAACAAACTAGGGGAAAAATTCAATCTTGACCTCAGAATGAAAGTCAGATTAATCCTTGGATCAAGAAACTATTACCCTACATTGAAAAATTATATCCTTGAGTATTCTGCTTTTGTAAGTATGCATCTAGTTGCTGTTTGAACATCTGTTTGGACTTTCCATCCCACACGCACCCTTGGGCAGGACGCAATAGCATGGGCAAGCTAACCGAAGGGGAAAACTTCCAACATACACTCCACACCATTCTACCAGGGTTATCTTTGATTCACAAACCATACAGACAAATGTTATCAACAAATTCTTGTTTTCTATGTATTTGACGCAAACAGATAATTGTTACTTCTCAATATTCTATGTATACAAAATAGTGATATCTGTACCATGACTTTATGCAAATAAAAAAAAACTTTCCTTTGCCTTAGACGAAGTTAGTTATTAGTATGTATCAGGCAATGTCTGAGTGTGTATAGTTGTATGTATCAGGCAGTTTGTGTATGGATTAGGCATCGTGTGTTCTTTGTATACAGATGTATGGATTAGGCAGTTTAGACATTGTGTGTCTCTGTGTATGGTTGTATGAATTAGGCAGTTTGTGTGTGTTTTAGACCTGTACATTAGGATTCAAACAAATTGCAATTCATCTGAATTATGGACGATCGGCAGGTGGTCTGAATTCGGAAACTCTAAAGTGCCATATGGAGTTATCATGAAACAACCAAAACAGAGAGTGGAAAAACTGTTTGTTTCATGATTCGGTGTTCCATCAAAAATACAGATGATTTATGGTGAGGGAAAGCCACAAAATTTAGATTATTTTTTTCACAGATTAAGTGAGAAGTGAACAATACAGCATAAAAAGTAGGAGCAGTAAAATAAAAAATAAAAATTATATTTCTACATATAATACAAATTTAATAAATACACAGGGATGGACAAAATTCAGAGTAGGGGTTGTGAAATCAATAACTTTTTTGATTAATGAATCAATTTCCATGATCTACATACAATGAATGGTTAACTCACAGAGATATATTTGACTAGGTTTGGAAGATGACATCTTTTAAATGAGCTCTATTTGTGCCTTGCAAAGTCTGGCTCTTTAAATTGTATTCTTCATAAAATTAGTTAAAGGGACACTATAGTCACCAGAACAACTACTGTACAGCTTATTGCATTTGTTCTGGTGAGTAGACCATTACTTAAAATGCAGTGTTACATTACAGCCTAGTGATAACTTCACTGGCAACTCCTTAGATGGCTGTTAGAGATCCTTCCTGGGTCATGGCTGCCTAAAATGCATCCAAACATTCAGTATCTCCCCCCTCTGCATGCAGACACTGAACTTTCCTCATAGAGATTAATTGATTGAATTCATCTCTATGAGTAGATGCTGATTTGCCAGGGCTGTGTTTGAATCATACTGGCTCTTTGTCAGTCTCAGCCAATCCTATGGGGAAGCATTGTGATTGGATCAGGCCACCACTTCTGATGATGTCAGCAGACAGCTTGTTTTTCTAAGGCAAACAGCATGCATAGTTACAACTTCAGGCTTGAATACAGTAAGATTTTGCTATATTTATGGAGGCATGAGGGGCCCGGGGGGCTAGATGGTGGTTTTAACACTATAGGGTCAGGAATACATGTTTGTGTTCCTGACCCTATAGTGATCCTTTAATGTTTGAGGCTCTGGTGCTCAAATTTTTGCCCGGATATTCTCTTGAGCTGCTCAATTGTATGTGGTTGGTTCACATACACCCACTCCTTCAGATGCCCCTAGAATAAATAATCGTGAGATGAAGGGTCGGGCGAACGTCGTAGCAAATTATTCTGTGAATTTCTTGAAATTATCCACTTGCCAAACAGTTGTCTCAGTGTCACTAGGTGGTTACCCTAACTTACAGGAAATGGCAAAACAGATAAATAGAGATACCGAAAAGACATATTACCAGGCCTTAGATACAGATTCAACTTTATTGTTGCTCCACCATGTACATAGAAGGGCAATGAAACACAGTTGGCTTTTGAACAGAAATGCAGCAGTAATTTATTAAAAAAAAATACTATTTAAAATGTTTTATTTTATTCACTAAACTCTGAAATTAGTTTCACATTGGTTTATACAAATGATTGGGAAGGAAGAGAGAGATGGACCGAAAGATACAAAAAATCCAAATGACTGGATTTTATGGACAAAGATTGCAAGTAATGCCATAGAGAAGGAAAGGAAAAGACTAATGGCATTCTGGAGCGAGGGCTAATGCAGGGCCGTCTTAACAGCATTATAGGCCCCCGGGCAAAACAGGGCACTGGGGACCTGCCTACACAGCCACTCACAGGAATAAAAATGTAAAATATCGATAAAATTGAGCTCATATTTATTGGTAACTCCAACAAATGTGATAGATACATAAATACCATACATACACAGACTGCTGAATATATTCACGGACTGCTAAATGCATACACACACAGACTGCTGAGTACAGACAGCATGCTGAATACACACATAGACTGCTGAATATATACACAGACTGATGAACATACACTCACACAGACTGTTGAATACATACACAGACTGCTAAACATCTTCCCCTGTACCCTCCCACCCTCCCACCTGCCCCCACTCGCTGGCGTTCAATCACACATTTCAGAATGACACAGTGGGGGAACTAAAGTAGAGAGGTGCAAGACATACTTACACAAACATATACACTGACAGACATACTGATACATACACACAAACATACTAACATACATATATTCACTGACAGATATATTGACACACAAACATACTGACACACACACTCAGACATAATGACACACAGACATACACACACACACACATACTGACTGACATGCTGACACACACACTAACAGACATACTGACACATACACACACACTGACAGACATATTGACACACACAGAAACAGCCACTGACTGACTTAGTGACAGACATACACACAAACTGACAGACATACTGACCAACACAGACACATAATTGACAGACATACTGACAGAAATACTAACACACACAGACACTAATAGACATACTGACACACATTCACATACAATCACACATGCACAATTTACACTTTTAGCCTACCTCCTGTTTCCAACCTTGAAGGGTGCCTTCTCTGGTGTCCTGAGTGGTGGCTGAGGCTGTTGTGAGTTAGGGGCTGGCTCTCCCGGCCCAGCCCCCCTCCTCACTGTCTCCTTAATCTCTCCCACGCGGCTCTATGTTTTCACTGGGAGGAAGTGACGCTCGGCCGTCACTTCCTCCCAGTGCTGTTGAAAAGCATGGGGCCGGTTGCGCTGTTAAAGGAAATCAGCGCACGACCGGGCTCCTGCTTACAGAGGCCCACCAGGTGGCCGTTAGTGCATGGGCCACCCGGTGGGCCTTCTTAGTGTGCGGGCCCCCGGCGGCACCAAGGGCCCATGGGGGAAAAAAAATAAATAGTAGAGGGCAGCAGGGCCCACGGGGCAGCTCCTTTGGGCCCCCCTGAGTAACTGGGCCCGGGGCAGCTGCCCTGTTTGCCCCGCGTTAAAGACGGCCCTGAAGCTGAGTGCTATGTCAAAGCATTACCATGGTAATGCGCAGCAGTGCTCCGATCTGCTTGCTGGCGGGAGGAATACACAGCCTCCCAGGTCCTCCACTCTCCTCTCCTGGAAGGAACTGCCTTTGTGCCAGTGAGGGAGATATTTGATCCGATAGTAAGGCTGATTCTGCATAGGCCAGCAAGGAAGATGAAAGGATCTCCCCTGTCAGCCTATGGACATTGCAGTGGAGCCCCTATACTCGTGGGACACCCGGGCAACTGCCAGGTTGACCGTGCGCAAAGACAGCCGACGCAGCCCCCCTCCACAATTTTTGCCTCAACACCGTTAGCCCCCCGTGATCATTATTGAAGAGAGGCAGTGCCTGTATATAGGGGACGCTGTGTATTTGTGTAGGGGTTGCAGTGTGTGTGTAGGATGTAGTGTGTTTTTTGTTGGCGATGCAATGTTTGTAGAGGATGCAGTGTGTGGGGGATGTAGTATCAGATCAGGAATGCAGTGTGTGTAGGGATATATTATGTGTGTGTGCTGATGACAATGGGGATGCAGTTTGTGTTTGTGATGGGGATGTAGTGTTTACTTGTGATGGGGATGAAATAATGTATATGAATGGGGATACAAGAAAAACAGATATGGGATACGGCTGTGAAATCTAAAAAGAACATAGACAAAACCCACTCCTTCATGACTCCGGCTTTCAATGTTGTCAGAGCGCAGGCTGAGAATGACAGACACCCACTTACTTGACAGACTCACTGGCTGACACACACACAAATACTGACAGGCACATACACTCACACACACGTACTGACAGACACACAAACACTGACAATCACACTGACAGACACACTTAGTGACAGACACACACTCACAGACAGATACATTTATTGACAAAACACACAGTCACTGACAGACACACACTTACAGACACATTCGCTGACACACACACACTTACTCACAGACACACACTTACTGACAGACATACATACATACACACTCACTGACAGACACACACACACACACTCACTGACAGACAGACAGACACACACACACACACACACACTCACAGACACTTACTGATAGGCACATACACACTTACACAGTCTTGCACAGACACTCACAAATTGTATTACTTGTTCCCCCAACCTTTAGGTGTCCTCTGGGTCCTCTCCCTGGGGTCCAGTGACTTTCATGCTCTTCCTGCGCCCCTCTGCTCAATCGCACTGTTTACTGATGCGGGCCGGAATGACTTCATATTCCGGCTCCTGGCATCACCATAGAGGGCGTGCAAGGGAGCAGAGAGGATCAGGAAGAGCATCAGCTCAGACAGTGCTCCCTCGCGCCACCTGCCTCCTTCCACACTCTGGTACGGTATAGTGCTGCAGAGTAGGCACCTGAACTCTGGGATCAGCAGGTGACTACTCTGCCTTGCTAAATAAACACCACTGCAGGGGCGCCCTTAAGTGGCCAGCTGGCCACCTGCTGGGCTCCCTGTTACAGGCCATCAGCCTGCTGTCAGGGACCAGGAACCAGACAGAGACGGAACTAGATGCAAACACACCTTTATTGATAAATAACAAATAAATAACAAAAGCAAAGTCCAGGAATAAAGCAGGGGTCAGTCACCAGAGCGGGTAGTCAGACAAGCCAGGGATCAGGAGCACGGAGAGCAGCGGAGTCAGGAACAAGGCCGGAGTCAGGAACCAGGAACAAACAGGAAACACAGGAACAAGGAGACTTCTGGGAAACAGGAAACCACGCAAGGGCAAGGAGGTTCTGGGCTTAGCTGCTTAAATAGGCAAAACTGATTAGCAGCAGGGTTGATTACTACTCACAGGTGAGTAACCGTGGCAACAAGCAGAAGGAGCTCATAGTAATTGCAGCTGAAAACTCAATCACTGAAACAGAAAGGGTTGCTGTTTAAAACAGCAAAGAAACCCTGACAGTACCTCCCCCTCAACGACTCCCCCCATCTCTGCTGGTGGGTCCGGGCTTCATGGGGAAGCGGGCGTGATAGGAACGAAGGAGGGATGGTGCATGGACATCAGAGGCTGGAACCCAGGAGCGTTCCTCTGGACCGTATCCTTTCCAGTGCACCAAGTATTGGATCTGTCCTCTGAAGACCCGTGAGTCAATGATGCTGCGTATTTCATATTCCTCATGATTGTCAATCAGAACAGGACGTGGACGTGGCACTGAGGTGGTGTAGCGATTACAAACCAACGGCTTCAAGAGGGAAACATGGAAAACATTTGAGATGCGCATGTTAGCAGGAAGGTCAAGTGCGTAAGCTACAGGGTTAACCCTTCGAAGTATACGAAATGGCCCAACGTATCGGGGTGCCAGTTTTTGTGAGGGAACATGGAGGCGTAGGTTACGGGAAGACAGCCAGCCCCTCTCATCGACCTGATAGGTAGGTGCAGGAAGGCGTCTGCAGTCGGCCTGGAGTTTGTAGTTCTGCATTGCGCGTTG
The DNA here is from genome assembly GCF_036172605.1 of Pelobates fuscus. Lineage (NCBI taxonomy): Eukaryota > Metazoa > Chordata > Amphibia > Anura > Pelobatidae > Pelobates > Pelobates fuscus. The sequence goes on along the minus strand of NC_086318.1, from coordinate 170,652,900 downwards.
CAAAGAATTCTGAACCTGCACCCAAGTGGAACGGAGTTCCCTGAGATGTTCCTCCAATGCCGGTATCCCCTGTGGCAAGAACGTATCAGGCAACATGGACGGTTGAAACCCGTAGTTTGCCAAGAATGGGGATAGCAGGGAGGAGGCATTTATCGCACTATTGTGGGCAAACTCCGCCCAGGGTAGCAGATCAGACCAGTTGTTCTGGTGGTCAGAAATGTAGCAACGCAGAAACTGTTCCAGTGTTTGGTTAGCTCGTTCCGCTGCACCATTGGATTGCGGGTGGTAGGCCGAGGAGAAGGAAAGCTGAATTCCCATTTGCGTACAAAAAGCTCTCCAAAACCCGGACACGAACTGGCTACCCCTATCTGAGACTATCACTTTGGGTAACCCATGCAAACGAAAGACCTCCCGAGCAAAAATTGTTGCAAGTTCCTGGGAAGTTGGTAGTTTTTCAAGGGAATGCAATGCGACATCTTCGAGAATCGGTCAACAACCATGAGAACGACTGTATTGCCACGGGAGACCGGAAGATCTACGATAAAATCCATGGACAAGTGGGTCCAGGGTCGTTCACCATTAGGTATGGTTTGCAGGAGACCCACTGGAGGGCGTCGTGAGGTTTTATTTTGAGGGCACACAGGACAGGCAGCTACAAAAGCGGTGACATCCGAACGGAGACTAGGCCACCAAAATTGCCGGGAGACGGACCATATTAACTGGTTTTTGCATGGATGTCCAGCTGCTTTAGTTGCTCAATAGTTTCGTACGGAGGTTAATAGGTACAAAACAACGGCCATTAGGTTTCTCTGGAGGAGCATTACTTTGTGCAGCCAGAATCTCCTCGCCTAGGGGTGAGGTGAGGTTAGTATGGATGGTTGCCAGTATATGGTCCGGAGGAATCACAGGAGTAGGGGTTATCTCCTCTCTAGATGGAGGGGAGAACTGTCGAGACAAGGCATCAGCCCGAATGTTTTTAGTACCGGGCAAGTAAGAAACCACATAATTGAATCTTGATAGGAAGAGAACCCATCTAGCTTGCCGGGGGGAAAGCCGCTTAGCTTCGAAAAGATATGTAAGATTCTTGTGGTCTGTGAGGATGAGGATTGGCACTGAAGTACCCTCAAGAAGGTGCCTCCATTCTTTGAGAGCCAAAATTATGGCTAGAAGTTCTCTATCACCAATCTGGTAATTGCATTCCGCCGGGTTCAATTTCCTCGAGAAATACCCGCACGGATGCCTGGAGCTCTCAGGGTTAGGACGTTGAGACAGGAGGGCGCCTACTCCTGTCTCAGACGCATCGACTTCAAGAATGAATGGTAAGGCAGGGTTAAGGTGTGCCAGTAAAGGAGCAGCAGCAAAGGCGACTTTGAGAGACTCAAAGGCAGTAATGGCTTCTTGTGACCAATGCTGTGGATCAGCATCTCTCCTGGTCATGTCCGTGAGAGGTTTAACCAAGGAAGAAAAGTTGCGTATGAACTTCCGATAATAATTGGCGAAGCCCAGAAAACGTTGTATAGAACGAAGACCCGTAGGTCGAGGCCATTTTAGTACAGCCGAAAGTTTCTCAGGATCCATAGAGAATCCAGCATCTGAGATAACATATCCCAAGAATGTGACCTGTTTGCAGTTAAACTCACATTTTTCCAATTTGCAGAACAGATTATTTTCTCTAAGTCTCTGTAGGACACGAGAAACGTCTGCGTGATGGTTCTCGAGAGATGTGGAATGGATAAGAATATCATCAAGATAAACCACCACACATTGCTGCAGCATATCTCGCAGGACGTCATTTATAAATTCTTGGAAAACCGCCGGAGCGTTGCAAAGACCAAAGGGCATTACTAGGTATTCGTAATGGCCGCTCCTGGTGTTAAATGCGGTTTTCCATTCGTGGTCCTCTTTTATCCGGATGAGATTATATGCCCCTCTCAGATCAAGTTTGGTGAAGACCGTTGCTCCCTTGAGGCGGTCAAATAACTCAGTGATTAATGGAATGGGGTAGGCATTCTTAATAGTAATGCGATTGAGACCCCCATAGTCGATACAGGGTCTCAACTCGCCATCTTTTTTTTTTTACAAAGAAAAAGCCGGCCCCGGCAGGAGAAGATGATTTCCGAATAAAACCTTTAGACAGTGCATCGGTAACATACTCCTCCATGGCTCGATTCTCTGCTACAGACAGTGGGTAAATCCGGCCACGGGGAGGATTGGCACCAGGTTGGAGTTCGATACCACAGTCATACGGACGGTGTGGTGGCAGAACGCTGGCTTGACCTTTGTCGAATACATCTTGGAATTCTCGGTACTCAGCGGGTAAGGAAGAGGCAGAACATGCGCCCAAAACTTTGACCGGTTTCTGGAGACAGGAAAATGTGCATTGCTGGGACCATGATAATATCTCAGCTTTGCGCCAATCAATTGTGGGGTTATGCTTCTGTAACCAAGGGTATCCCAAAACAACCCGGTAATATGGAGAGGAAATGACCTGGAATTGGATCGTCTCATGATGTAGAGCCCCTACAGCCAGAGATATGGGCACGGTTTCTTGGGTCACGTGGGTTGGCTGTATTGGTCTGCCATCGATGGCTTCGAAGGCTAGTGGAAAGTTGCGAGACTGTAAGGGTATAGAGTGCTTTGATGCAAATGCACAATCTATTAACAAGCCTGCGGCCCCAGAATCAAGAAATGCCCGGGTTTTAATGGATGAATCAGGCCAGGAGAGGATAATAGGCACCAAGGGTTTGCGCACACATATCTCTGGGTCTGCAGAAAGACCACCCAAGATCTGCCCCTGACAGTATCTTGGGTGCGGGCCCTTTGCCGGACGAATCGGGCAAAACTTTAACACGTGACCGTGGTGTCCGCAGTATAGGCACAGACCCTCCCTCCTCCTAAAGGCTCTCTCCTCGACCGAGAGGCGTGAGAAGCCTAACCGCCTTGGCTCCACACAGACAGAGGACTCAGGACCAGGAGGCATGGGAGGTGAGGGAGGTTCGGGTGGGCAAGAAAAGCTCGGTGCCAAATCTACAAGAGGCCTCCGCAGGCGCTCCCTGGATGAGGATCTCTCTCGGAGTCTGATGTCAATGAGGGTGACAAATAATATCAGTTCCTCGAGATCTTTAGGTAATTCTCTGGCTGCAATCTCATTTTTAAACACATCGGAGAGACCCTGTGCAAAGGCAGCCACGAGAGTCTCGTTGTTCCAGCCACCTTCTGCTGCCATGGTACGGAGTTCACTGGCATACTCGACAATAGTTTTTGTGCCCTGAGCATTAGACATGAGTAGTTCGGCAGTAGGGGTGGAGCGAGCTGGAATATCAAAAACCCTTTTGAAGGATGTAACAAATTCAGGGTAATTGTAAATAATAGGCTTCTCTGCCTCCCAGAGAGGTTTTGCCCAAGCTAGGGCCTTTTCAGACAGCAAAGAAATCATGAAGTCTGTAGGATATGCCTGGGGCAGGATTTCAAGGTATCCTTTAACCTGATTTATAAATTCTCTGCATTGAGCTGGGTTGCCCCCAAAATACTGAGGGAGCGGGACAGACGCAGTCATTTCTCTAGCCGCTACAGGTTTGGAGGCTACAACCGGTGCTAGAACAGGAAGTGAGGCAGAGGTGGCCGCAATCGCAGGCTGGCCGGGTACTGGTCCAAATGGTGGTTCTGCTGGTCCCACCAGGTAAGTAGGTTAGGTATAGGTGTCTTGCCTGTACCATCTGTATTCATGGCCCTTGCGTAATGTCAGGGACCAGGAACCAGACAGAGACGGAACTAGATGCAAACACACCTTTATTGATAAATAACAAATAAATAACAAAAGCAAAGTCCAGGAATAAAGCAGGGGTCAGTCACCAGAGCGGGTAGTCAGACAAGCCAGGGATCAGGAGCACGGAGAGCAGCGGAGTCAGGAACAAGGCCGGAGTCAGGAACCAGGAACAAACAGGAAACACAGGAACAAGGAGACTTCTGGGAAACAGGAAACCACGCAAGGGCAAGGAGGTTCTGGGCTTAGCTGCTTAAATAGGCAAAACTGATTAGCAGCAGGGTTGATTACTACTCACAGGTGAGTAACCGTGGCAACAAGCAGAAGGAGCTCATAGTAATTGCAGCTGAAAACTCAATCACTGAAACAGAAAGGGTTGCTGTTTAAAACAGCAAAGAAACCCTGACACCTGCTCCACGCAGCGCCCCCCACCTCCTGGCACCTTGTGCACTCGCCCAGGATCGGCCCTGCCCAAGGCCTAAAGTGCTGTCAAGATGGCCCTGGGCAGCGTTGCGCAGGCAAAAAGTTAGAGCCACAGTGTTGGAAGGAAGTGAGTACAATGCACATCCTCTCCTTTTTAAATGGTGATCTTTGTGTGTATATGTCTTATCCGTGTATATATATGTTATCTGTGTGTGTATGTGTTATCTGTGTGTGTAAATATGTGTGTGTTATAAGTGTGTGTATATAATATTTGTGTGTATATGTGTTATCTGTGTGTGTATATATTATGTGTGGGTATATGATATTTGTGTGTATGAGTTATCTGTATGTGTATCTGTGTGTGTAAATGTGTGTATGTGTTATCTGTGTGTATGTCAGGGTACCTGTGGTCTCTACCTCCGAAAGAGGTAGAGACTTAGCTGTTCCTCCATCCAGACGGTCTGATGGCTCCCTTCCCCGCGGTCTATCCGGTCATGCTAGGCCGGCCGCGAGGGAGTGACTGCCTTTTACAGCATCTAGGCAGGAAGTAGTCATCAGGACACTCCTCCGGAACGACCTGTCAGTCAATTGCTGCAGGACCAATCAAGACGCCTCGGAGGCGTGGTTACTGCTCTGAACAGGGTATTTAACAGAGCTTCTTTCATTAGCTCATTGCCCTGTCGTGGTTCTAGCTTGTTCTAGTCACTCAGTGCTTGTGTATTCTATTTTCCCTTTTGGTTTTGACCCGGCTTGTTTACCTTACTCTGCTTATCTCTGTTACCCTTGATTCGGCTTGTCTCTCGCTTACCTGTCTTCTGTTACCCTCGACCTCGGCTTGTCTTTGACCATTCTATACAGTGCTACTTACGTTAGTCCGGCCATTCTAAGGTCCGGTATACGTATCTGGCTACTGTTTGTACTCTGCGTGTTGGATCCCTGTCCCGATCCTGACATTACGACAGGGCCAATGGATCCTGCGAGTACAAACAGTCAGCTTGCCTCTCCTGATCCTAGGTTTGAAGCCATGGATCACAGAATGGATCAAATGGCGCTTGCGCTACAGGCTCTATTATCTCGTGCCAATAACCCACCAGAGGAGATACGTAATACCCCTGTTTCTCCTGCCGGTTCAGGTCTAGAGGTAGCCACAGTGGGTGCTTCTTCTCGCATTACCCCCCCAGTACGCTATGGTGGGGCTCCTGAGAAGTGTCGTGGTTTCTTAAACCAAATTAGTATCCATTTTGAATTGCAACCTCGCTCTTATCCTACAGATAGGGCAAAGGTAGGATTTATTATCACCCTACTTATTGAGAAAGCTCTGAGATGGGCCAACCCATTATGGGAGAACGATAACCCATTAGTTTATAACTATAACGCCTTTGTAGCTGCTTTTAGAAGAACATTTGACCCTCCAGGTAGAAAGGTTAATGCAGCCAGACTACTGTTGCGTCTGAGACAGGAGTACCGAACACTGGTGGATTATGCACTAGAGTTCAGGTCTCTGGCGTCAGAGGTCAAGTGGAATGAGCAGGCGTATATGGATGTATTTTTGAATGGCTTATCTGAAGTAATCCTTGATGAGGTTGCTACCAGAGAACTCCCTGAGAATTTAGAGGATTTAATTTCGTTCATCTCTCGTATAGATGAACGTTTAAGAGAGAGACAGAACACTCGAGAGAAGAACCGGAGACCTTATATTAGGTTAGCCCCCGCTTTTCCAAGTCCTGACTCCACGGTATCTTTGCTTCCTGAACCTATGCAGATAGGGTTTACCCGCCTCTCTGAGGAGGAAAGACAGTACAGGAGAAGAGAGGGTTTGTGTATGTATTGTGGAGCTAAGGGTCATTTACTCTCAAACTGTTCTAACCGCCCGGGAAACGCTCGCACCTAAGTCTCTCTAGAGGACAGGTCTTGGGTGTTTCTATTTTGTCCTCTACTCCTAAGTATAAAGATCACAGGCTTCTGCTACCAGTTTCCTTAACTTGCGGGAGGGAAGTAGTAAGGGCTATGGCTTTGATAGATTCCGGTGCTGCTGAGAATTTTATCGACCAAGCCTTTGCCAGTAAAAACAATTTCCCATCCCAGCTAAGGGAGACACCCTTGGCCGTTGAGGCCATAGATGGTAGACCACTACTAGACCCTGTTATCTTTCGTGAAACCATACCCATTGAGTTAAATGTTGGCATCCTACACGTGGAGAATTTATCTCTTCTGCTCATTTCGTCTCCTTCCGTTCCCATAGTTCTGGGGTACCCATGGTTGAAAGAACATAACCCTATTATTGATTGGGAGTTAGGGGAGATACTCTCATGGGGCCAGGGCTGCCAGGATCGGTGTTTGTGCAAGGTTTCTCCATTAGCTAATATTAACATACAGGAGAATCCTACTCAGTCCACAGAAAGACAAATACCAGACCTTTACCTAGACTTAAGGGCAGTGTTTGACAAGAAGAATGCCGATTCTTTGCCGCCACACAGGTCATTTGACTGTAAAATTAAGCTTTTACCCGGGACTATGCCTCCGAGGGGCCATGTATATCCTTTGTCTGTTCAGGAGAACTCGGTTCTAGAGGAGTATATTCAGGAGAATTTAGAAAAGGGATTCATCAGGAGGTCTTCTTCTCCGGCCGGGGCGGGGTTCTTTTTCATTAAAAAGAAAGATGGCACGCTGAGACCTTGTATCGATTACCGAGGCTTAAATAAAATAACTGTCAGAAATGCCTATCCCATCCCACTGATTACCGAGTTATTTGATCGTCTTAAGGGCTCCAAAATCTTCACCAAGTTAGATCTCAGAGGGGCTTACAATTTGGTGAGAATCCAGCATGGTCACGAGTGGATGACGGCATTCAATACCCGGTATGGCCATTACGAGTACACTGTTATGCCATTTGGACTATGCAATGCTCCTGCAGTATTTCAAGAGTTGATTAATGAGGTACTTAGGGAGTTTCAGCATGATTGTGTTATTGTTTACCTGGACGACATACTAATACACTCTAAGGAGATTGAGACTCACCATAGACAGGTCAGAAAGGTGTTACACAAACTTCTGCAACATGGTCTATACTGCAAATTGGAGAAGTGCAGTTTTGATCAGTCTCAGGTAGACTTTCTTGGGTACGTGATTTCTGGGGAAGGTTTTAAAATGGATCCTGATAAACTCCAATCTATTTTAGACTGGCCTATGCCCAAAGGACTCAAGGCTATCCAAAGGTTTATTGGTTTTTCCAACTACTATAGGCGCTTCATTAAGGGTTACTCCTCTATCATTGCGCCTATTACCAATATGACGAAACAAGGGGCTGATACTAAGTTCTGGTCTGAGGAAGCTCTTGGTGCTTTTAAGACTCTCAAGGAACTTTTTGCCTCAGCTCCCATTCTAGTTCATCCTGATACGACTCTGCCTTTCCTGCTCGAGGTCGATGCTTCTGAGACAGGAGTTGGGGCTGTTCTGTCTCAAAGGTTAGGGGTGGATAAACCGTTACACCCTTGTGGTTTTTTCTCTAAAAAATTTTCTGGGCCTGAGAGCAGATATGACATCGGGGAGAGGGAACTGTTAGCGGTCATTAAGGCTTTAAAGGAGTGGAGACATTTACTGGAAGGGACACTACACCCTGTTACTATCCTAACGGATCATAAGAACTTGTCTTATATTGGGGAGGCTAAGCGCTTGTCCGCCAGGCAGGCTCGCTGGGCTTTGTTCCTCACTCACTTTAATTATGTACTCACGTATAGACCTGGTTCTAAGAACTCTAAAGCCGATGCCTTGTCTCGTCAATATGAACCATCCACTATAACGGAACCACTTATGTCCTCCATAGTTCCTAAGGGGAATATCATCGCGAACACGAATCTCAGGATTCACTCTCCATTGCTTTCTGAGATCATGAAGTTTCAGCATTTGGCACCCAAACAGACTCCTGGGGATCGACACTTCGTTCCTGTCGCTCTCCAACTGGAGGTGCTACGCTGTCTCCATAACAGCAAGGTGGCTGGGCATCCTGGTATCCGCAAGACTTATGCGCTGGTCTCTAAAGATTTTTGGTGGCCTGACTTACGCAAGGATATTAAAGAATTCATCGGGGCATGTGAAGTTTGTACCAAGACCAAGCTACCCCATTCGCTTCCATGCGGATTTCTGCACCCTTTAGAGGTTCCTGAAAAGCCTTGGTCCTGTCTGGCAATGGACTTCATTGTTGATTTGCCTATCTCTAAAAAGCAGACTGTCATCCTCACTGTGGTAGACAGATTTACTAAAATGGCTCACTTCATTCCCTTACCTAAACTCCCATCTTCGCCCGAATTAGCGGAGATATTCGCCAGGGAGATTTTCCGGTTGCATGGGATACCTTCCCAAATTGTCTCTGACAGAGGCTCCCAATTTGTTTCCCGTTTTTGGAGATCATTCTGCTCCCAACTAGGCATCAAATTGAATTTCTCCTCTGCCTATCATCCTCAGTCCAATGGAGCTGCTGAACGCACTAACCAAAAAGTTGAACAATATCTACGTTGTTTCGTTTCAGAACACCAGGACGATTGGGTCGGTTTGATTCCTTGGGCGGAGTTTGCACACAACAATCTCGTTTGCGATTCTACTCATTCAAGCCCCTTCTTCATGAATTATGGTTTTCATCCGTCTATTCTTCCTTCGGATTCTCCTTCCCAGAGGGTGCCGTCGGTTGATGTTCATGTTGCCAATTTGAGGAAGTTGTGGGATCAAACTCGACAAATCCTTGTGCACAACTCTATGTTGGTTAAGAAACACGCTGATAAACGTAGAAGGGCGGCTCCGGTCTTTGTTCCAGGTGATAGGGTATGGCTGAGCACGAGGAACATCCGTTTAAAAGTGCCATCCATGAAGTTCGCTCCTCGTTATATTGGACCCTACAGGGTGCTGACCCGTATCAATCCAGTTGCGTATCGTTTAGCTCTTCCTAATACCTTACGCATCCCGAACTCGTTTCACGTTTCATTGCTGAAACCACTCATATGTAACAGATTTTCCTCCACAATAGCCCCTCCTCGCTCCGTTCAGGTGGAGGGTCAGGAGGAGTATGAGGTCAACTCTATTATTGATTCTCGAATCTCCCGGGGGAGAGTACAATATCTGGTTGATTGGAAGGGATATGGTCCTGAGGAGAGGAGTTGGGTACCTCAGGAGGATGTTCATGCTCCCCGTCTCCGCAGGGCGTATCACTCTCGCTTCCCATCTCGTCCCGGTTCATTCCGCCCGGTGGGCGTATCTGAGAGGGGGGGTACTGTCAGGGTACCTGTGGTCTCTACCTCTGAAAGAGGTAGAGACTTAGCTGTTCCTCCATCCAGACGGTCTGATGGCTCCCTTCCCCGCGGTCTATCCGGTCATGCTAGGCCGGCCGCGAGGGAGTGACTGCCTTTTACAGCATCTAGGCAGGAAGTAGTCATCAGGACACTCCTCCGGAACGACCTGTCAGTCAATTGCTGCAGGACCAATCAAGACGCCTCGGAGGCGTGGTTACTGCTCTGAACAGGGTATTTAACAGAGCTTCTTTCATTAGCTCATTGCCCTGTCGTGGTTCTAGCTTGTTCTAGTCACTCAGTGCTTGTGTATTCTATTTTCCCTTTTGGTTTTGACCCGGCTTGTTTACCTTACTCTGCTTATCTCTGTTACCCTTGATTCGGCTTGTCTCTCGCTTACCTGTCTTCTGTTACCCTCGACCTCGGCTTGTCTTTGACCATTCTATACAGTGCTACTTACGTTAGTCCGGCCATTCTAAGGTCCGGTATACGTATCTGGCTACTGTTTGTACTCTGCGTGTTGGATCCCTGTCCCGATCCTGACAGTGTATCTACGTGTGTGTCATTTATGTATATGTGTTATCTGTGTGTGTATGTTTGTCAGTGTGTGTACATGTATACATTTGTGTGTCAGTGTGTGTGTGCATGTATCTGTGTGTGTGTATGTATATGTCAATGTGTATCTGCATGCATGAGTCAGTGTCTGCACTTGTGTGTTTATGTGTGCAACTGTATGTCAGTGTGTATGTATCTGTGTGTTTTTCACTATGTATGTGCGGGGTATTGTATATGTGCATACATCCCAGCAGGCAAACGTCAACTCTACGTACAAACACAAACACTATACACAAGTACACCACTGCATTCAAATAGCAACAGTACATACAAACATATAACTGCTTTCAAATGCACTGTAATTGCTATTACTTTAATGCCATACTACTTTTGCTGGCATAGTAGGTTCTTCATATGCTGTAGACCTATCCTGCAATTTAAACATTTGGCTGCATAGTGCATAGTTTGTGTAATAGAGTGCTTACTTGTTATCTAAAGCTACTGATTTACTGACTTCTATTGAGCACAAATTATTTACTAGAATATGTTTGGCCGCTAGGTAATCTTTGACTGAAGTTTTCTCTAAACGCAACCTTCCAAGCTCCATAGGGAAGCATGTTAAAAAAAAAAAAAAAGGACAGCATAACCATGACAAACTCATTTATATCCTACTTAACACCTTGTCTTTGTTTTATAAGGTGTGGAGGATGTTGCATGTGAGTGTCAAGGACTCCCCCCAAACCCCTCCTTTCTACTTTCTTTTCCTGACTTTCCACTTGTTTCTGGTTTTACATTTCTGCGCAAATTAATAATTTATTTAATTCTAAAACTAATAAAGAAATAAATATGAAAAAAAAAATAAAAAAAAAAATAAATCTTTTCAGACAAACTGGTAGCAGGTAAGTCCACAACATCAGTTGAAGAAGCCTTCTGGATCATTTGCTTTTTATTGATTGTGTAAATTATGTTTTGGTTTAGGAAAACGTTCCAGAGCTGTGTATAAAAAAAAGGCAAAAGTGAAATATATGCCTGAATTCAAATATGAGCCAGACTGGCTATTTAAGCATATCACCAAGTTAAATAATGTAAACTACATGGAAAGACATACAAGATATTATAAATATACTACAGTAATCTGGATATCAATATTTGTTGTACAATCCATTTACCTAATGAGGGATTTTAACTGCATTTGTTCATGTACAGGGCACGTAGTTTAGGAAACGTTAGCATAGTAAACTTTGACTATGCAAATTAAATGGAAGATTGAAAATACCTATAACTTAATATATTAAGAACTGAATCCAAAATGAGTTTCACTCTACGGTTTAGTTGGGGTTAATTTAGTTCACAAATACCATCCAGACCACATTCACATAGGATAACTGCTCTGTAAAACGATAGCAACTATATCACGCCTGCTATCAGTTTACACAGTTGGTTCACTATTTATTGAAATGGGGAGAGCTCAGCACAGCAACAATGGGAAGTATGAAATTGAGCCAAGGGTGGATGGACTACTAGATCACTAGAAGACAGGCATGAAAATGACTGCGTAAGGGCTGCATATGCACAGAGCGCATCTGAAGTGCCCTGGCAAAGGTCTAAATGCCCTGAGTACACTTTTCACAAAGGAAACACAAATATCATGATGCACTCATGTTGTGCTTGCAGTAGGTTTGCTTTCTAGTGTTCTCAGATGCTGGGTATAAGACGTAAAAGCCAGGAAGGTGGAACTGATGTAAAGTATTATTGCGAATGGCGTTTGCACAGTATGGACAAAAATTATATAGGTAACCAAGAACTGATAGTTCTGGCTGCCTGACTGACAGCTCTAAAAGCGACTATAAATAGGCTGGTGCAAAAGGAATGGTAGATCTGACACGAGCAGCAACCAACAAAACAAATCCTGGTAATAAGATTTGGACACAATGAACATACAGTAGTGATGGTGCGCAACAATAAATATAACTTTTCACTGTGGACATAGAGTGCGTAGGATCCATGGGAAAAAACACTTGTGACCCGGATGGCAGGTAAGTATTCTTTATTTGAATAAAATTAAAAACAAAAGTGCTAGATAGAGTTCTTGGTCTGCTCACCAGCCTCAGAAAAACCGAAAGGCAACTGCAATGTACACACAAAATGTAAAGTCCTTCGGATTTCTTATCCCCGGCTTTTCCTGCTGACCTTCTGAATTCACTTCCTGACTCCGGATCAGTGACGCGTTTCGCCCCTCCCTTATCGGCTTTGTCAAACAGCTTGTGTATCCTCCCACTTCCCTTCGTCATATATACAAGGGTTTGTGATCCAAGTCGCTGAAAAAGTCCTTCTGCACAGAGCCTCTTAATTTTACCACATGACAGGAGGCTTCATATTTGCATATCTTTCTTTACTCAAAACTCCAGCAGCATAGAAACATAACAACCAATAAGAAAAAAAGTTATGATGCCCATAAAAGGCCCTGTCTATGACATCACTTCCTCTTTCTTTGCTGCTCCAGCCATACAACAGGTCAGAGTATTTTACCTCTCCTATTTTACACTGTCTTTTAATTGTCATATTACTTTATATTACTTTATATAGATTGCTACATCTGCTACCTTGGCCCCCTTATACCTGTCCCTTACACTTTATCCCTCAGTCTCCCCCTTTTAATTTCCACTGTTACTGCCTGGCGATCCGCGGGCGCCACGACTGCCCGTGTCACGCTCGCCTCGCGGACCTGCCCTTCACATATTCAGGGGACTGTATGGGGACGGGTGGAGGTAGGCTGGGTCAGCGTTTTATTAACTTGCTTATTTTCGCCACGTGACCGCGAACCGTTGCGCACCTCCACACGCGGGCGGCAGCCATCTTGGATCTCGCGGCTCGCGAGATACCCGACGGCCGCCTTCCCTGCTCGCTCGAAGGATCGGGAATCACCCGATCGCCGGGCTCCTCATGTGAATACCCTCCCATGTGAACCTGGGAGAGAGAAAGCCATTATTTTAGTTTTTTTCTATGTATTTTTACTCATACCTGCCAACAGTGTCTGGCACAAATACCATGTAAAGAATATATGTATACAAGCATGCAGGCATTAAAGGAGACTGAATAATTTCCTATATCCTACACAGGATCATATTATGTCATTGTACCCTTCACAGGGTCATACTATATTATTATTATACCCTGCACAGGGTCATACTATATTACTATACCCTGCACAGGCAGGGGCGTATTAGCCGCGAGGCAAACAAGGCATTTGCTTTGGGCAGCATTTTCCAGGGGGCGGCAAAAAAAGCCGCCCCCAAACGCCCAGGGCAAATGCCTTGTTAGCCTTGCGGCTAACTGACATGCCGTCTGGGCGGTCTGCTGGGCAGTGCTGGCGGGCGGGCGGCCGGCGAGGGAGCACTTCCTCTGAGCTGTCTGCTCAGCTCCCTCGCGCGCCGCACAGTGAGGCTGGGAGCCGGAATATGACGTCATATTCCGGCTCCGCCTCCCAGCCTCACTGTGCGGCGCGCGAGGGAGCTGAGCAGACAGCTCAGAGGAAGTGCTCCCTCGCCGGCCACCCGCCCGCCAGCCCGCCCGCCCGCCAGCACTGCCCAGCAGCCACTGGACCACCAGGGAGAAATAGGAACCCCCCAGCATTCCCAAAGGTAAGGAGGCTGGGGGGGGGGGGTAAATAAAAAAAAAAAAAAATGTTAAATATGTGAGTGAGTATGTGTGTATGTCTGTTAGTGTGTGTGTGTGTGTGTGTGTGTGAATGTCTGTTAGTGTGTGTCTGTTAGTGTGTGTGTGTATGTCTGTTAGTGTGTGTCTGTTAGTGCGTGTGTGTGTCTGTTAGTGTGAGTGTGTGTGTCTGTTAGTGTGAGTGTGAGTGTGTGTGTATCTGCTAGTGAGTGTGTGTCTGTTAGTGTGTGAGTGTGTCTGTTAGTGTGTGTGTGTTTCTGTTAGCGAGTGTGTGTTTCTGTTAGCTAGTGTATGCATATCTGTAAGTGAATGTGTGTGTGTGTATTTAGAAGGCGGGGCGGGGGAAGGGTGGGGGTGGTGCGGGCGGGGGGAAGGGTTGGATGGGGGTGGGGCGGGCAGGAGGGGGGCGCCTGAGTTTTGTCCTGCCTAGGGCAGCACAAAACCAGGATACACCACTGTGCACAGGGTCATACTATATTACTATACCCTACACAGGGTCATGCTATATTACTGTCCCCTACTCAGGGACATACTATATTAATACACCCTACACTGGGTTATACTGTATTACTGTACCTGATCGTACAAATGTTATGTGGGTGCCTTCTGGGAATTTTTTCATGGCACACCACCCGATCTGCACCGTAGCATTAGTTTCCTTTCTCAGGATTACCTCCACAGTAAATCAGCTCAGCTCAAACTGATCTCCACATACATATATGGATTTTAAACACTGCCTGTCAGTTTTACATTAAAGCAACAGTACCACTCCACTTGCTGGATATGATTTGAATGCAGGATCATTAAGGAAACTGAATGTATTGCAGAGTACCCTTCACAGGGATACATATATGTATATTTACTGTACCTAGTGTACATATTGAACATGGGTGTCCTCTTGGTAATTTTTCATGGCACACCACCTGGGGTGACCCCCAGATATGCATGCAATGCTTGTAAGGTGCCAATAATTATAACGTGGGTGTCCTCTGGGTAATTTTTCATGGCACACCACCTGGAGTGACGCCCAGATATGCATGCAATGCTTGTAAGGTGCCAATAATTATAACGTGGGTGTCCTCTGGGTTTCCATGGCACACCACCTGGGATGAACCCCAGCCGAATGCATGAGGGTCCTGTGGCTGCAGACCTTAAGGAGACAGGCCCCACACGCTTCTATAATAAGCCTGATTGTCAAAAACCGTGCATACAGCTCTGGCGTACATTTGTGGTGAGCCCGGCTAACCAGACCAACACCACTACCAGTCAGTCACGCCTGCACCACGGCTCTCATTAGCCAGATTAAACTAATGGAGGTGACCCCTCTACACTTGGCACAAGTATTCATACACTCAGACAATCTAAAGCAGACAATTCAAGCCGTTTAACCTGGGTGATCCCCAGTTCTACCAGGAGTCTAGCACCCCTACGTGCTGACCCTCCAACACTACTCCCACTGACCGCCACTATCTCCCAACAGGACGGGAACGAGTCATGGAGGACACTCTCAACCTTCTCAAGTTTTTCAGGCAATGATAAACGCCGCAGTAGCGGCCCCAGTGGAGAAGGTTCTGTTATGAGCTCTGCCCCAAACTGCTTGATGGAGGCCTCAGGCCCAAAAGTCTCCAAGTCAAAACGGCAAGGGAAGGGCTCCAGCCCCCCTGCCACTAAGGTCAAGGACGAGACGCCCATCAAACAGACCAAGTGGACGGAGCACCGGGAATCCAAACCCCGTCCACCACAATCTTCCGCACTTTGGACATGGTAGATGAGTGGCACAAAGACGACTCGCCATCTGAGGAAGAGGAATGGCAAGACCTACCTCACACTTCCTTGAAGTACGTTAGGGAAACCTTACTCGGTGACGATGGCTGAGGCAGAGATAACAGTAGCGGCACTAAACCAGGGTAGCCGACCCCCGCAACATCCTGCATCCGCGGTCTTCAGAGTGGAGCATCCCGGACCACCCAGCACGTTTTGTGCACTATTGGCTGCGCAACCCTCTGGAGATGGAAGTACGCGCACGCCTCAAGGCCGAATACCCCAGACCACTGCTACCAGACAAAGTGGCAGTTACGCCCGAGTTCAACAACACTGTGGTAGTCTTCATTGCATGCTCGGTAGGAAACCCCCGCAATGGTGTGGAGAAAGGCCTGAGGTCAACAAGATATGCCTCCTGGGCAATGCAAATGACGCACTATGCGCCGAAGGACGCAAATCTGCACTGGTCCGCATCAACAACACACTCTTGGACTTAGGAACGAAAGAATTTGGTCCAAAAGCACAAAGGCCTACTATTTGACGAAGCATTCATTGCAGAACTCAAGAAACACGTGGATTTATTCACCACACTACATTAAGCCCAAACCTCGCTAAAACAAGTCTTCCACACCCCTACGGGGAGAAGTGCTTTTGGGAGGACTGGTCGGTGGCGGAACCGAGCCACCAGCCGCTTCTGGGCGACAGGTTCCAGATCGTATACACAGTCCTCATATTTCTCCCATCTACTACACAAAGGACCTCATCCTACAGAGGCGCGGATAGAACCAGAGGCTTCAGAGGTCAGGCCGCGGCCGCTTCTCTACTAGTGAGCCCACCTACATACCTAACTGTTTCCAATTTTATGACCAGCAGCCTGTCTCTGTTTTACAGAATTGGGAGACAATTACCAAAGACGCCTGGGTTCTCCAGACAGTACAAGGCTACGTCATAGAGTTTTGTTTTTTTTTAATTCTTTTTTTTTGCATTGACAGACAGTACAGCTCGCAAACAGTATTGTGGCTTGTGCAAAAGCCTAGCGTCATGATGTACATTGGTATTTCAGTGATACAGAAAAAAAAAAAGGATAATAGTGTTGTTAGACATTCAATCGCTGTTCGGGCGCTACTTTTTGCGTTGTTTTCTGAAGCCGCCGTCCATCAATGTTTTTCCAATTTTTGTAAACATAATAGACTTCAAACCTGGAAACACCATAAGTGGTGTTTTCTTTAAGATAACACAAAAGTTTTAAACTTGGTATCATAACCTGTTATTCTATTCGTCTTGAAGTTATTATTATTTTCCTTCCCCTTCCCTCCCATCCCATCCCATCCCCCCCCTCCACCCCCCAATCGTGAGCACCTGAGTGGAGCGTTGCTTTTCTTGCGTGAGCCATGTGTGTGCTGACTTTTCGTTGTTTAATCTTGTACCTTTTGCCCTATTCAAATTTGGGCTCTTGTGCCTTCTACCGTGCCGCTCTCCTAACTTACATCTACCCATTTTCACGGCTGTTTGTCCTCCTTTTGTAGAGTGTGATAGAGGTCTATTATTTTGTTCTTGTTGGCCCTCCTGATCCTAGATTGTCGTATGGCTTTAGGCTTGCTTGTTGTATGCTCCCTACTGTGCCATTTCTGTTAGCTCTCCCCCCCCCCCCCACCCCTGCCCCTGTCCCTTTTTTTATTTTTTTTCATCCTTTTTTGTGTTTATAGTAGGCATCGTGCCCCAAGGGGGGGGGGGGGACTCGCCGGGCGCGCCCGTTGCATGTTTGTGTGGCGGTTAGTGCCTCCTAGGTTGGCTCTCTTGCCTCATGGTGTGCGCGCCATTCTTTCTAGGTATTCCTCCCACGGTTGCCACACCTTTGAGAAGGTGCCCATGGTGTTCCGTACCTGCGCTGTCAGTTTGTCCATGAGGAAATTGTCCTTTATTTTGTGTATGACTTTACTCATAGGGGGGGTGTCTGGGCTGAGCCATTGTTGGGTCAGTGCTCTTCTGGCCGCTAAAGTCAGTTTGTTAACCAGTTTCTGTTCCTTTGTCATGAGGTCGTCTTGTGGTTTGCCTAGTATGAATGTCCATGGGTCCCTGCGTATTGGTCTCTCCAGGACTGCTGTCATTAATGTCTCTATTTCCGACCAGAATCTCTCTACTTTGGGACACGTCCACCACATGTGGATATATGATTCTCT
Source organism: Pelobates fuscus (assembly GCF_036172605.1). Classification (NCBI taxonomy): domain Eukaryota; kingdom Metazoa; phylum Chordata; class Amphibia; order Anura; family Pelobatidae; genus Pelobates; species Pelobates fuscus. The sequence goes on along the minus strand of NC_086318.1, from coordinate 170,635,267 downwards.
CTCCCCGCAGCCCCTCCAGCATGTATCTGTAGTGGTTTTACCCATTCTATATAGTTTGGCCGGGGTGGAGGGTTTTATATGCCTGTTCCTGAAGTGTTACGCATATGGAGACTTTAGCTGCCGCCTGCCATATATCCCTCCAGTCCTCCCCTTCCAATGTTTGTTGTAGATCTTTCTCCCATTGGGTGATATAGGTGAGGGGTTCTGCGTTCCTCTCTGGAGCGCTGAGTTGTGCATAGAGCCCAGTAATCAGACCCTTACGTGTGGTTTCTGTCATGCATAATCTTTCAAAACTAGTCATTGGGGCCTTAGCTGCCTCTTTTACCCTAGGATGATTAGCAAAGTCCTGTAGTTGTATATATCTAAAAAGGCCTCTAGTCTGTAGTGGCGCTGCCTGTTTTAGTTCGTCAAAGGTTTTGAATGTGTCTCCGTCGTATAGGTGATAGTATCTCTGCAGGCCTGTGTATTCTAGTCCTTTGAAGTCCCTCACCCGCATGCCCAGCGTGAATGTCCTATTTCTCAGGTATTGGGTGAGAGGTGAGGGTAGTTTGGTTAAAGCGTATTTTTGAGCATTGGCGTCCCATATTTTAATGGAGTTGAGTATAGCTGGGCAGTCTGTGAGTAAAGGTGGTCTGTCTGTTTTTGGTACCGAGATCCAATACTGGGGAAGATCCCTTCCCATCACTAGGGATTCCAGGTCTGCCCATCTGCGTCTATCTGGGGGTGAGTGCCACTCTATTATTTGGGCCAGCTGTGCTGACAGGTAATACAGGTGAAGATTGGGAGGTCCCAGTCCCCCTAGTCCCTTTGGTCGGTAGAGTACATGTCGGGCTATCCTGTGTCTTTTGTGTGCCCAGATAAATCGGTCTATGTTGGTTTGTAGGGATTGGAGGTCCCCTTTCGTGACTTTCGTGGGCAATGCCTGGAAGAGGAACAGCATCCTCGGTAATACATTCATTTTAATGGCGTGCAGGCGACCTATCCATGAGATCGGCTTCTCATGCCATTTTTCTAAGTCTTTTATTAGTGTTTTAATCATTGGTGTATAGTTTTCCGCATACAGCCGTGAGACCTCTTTTGTCAGTCTGACCCCCAAGTATTTTATATGTTGGTGGTTTAGTTTTACATGTGCCGTCCTCCCTATCAGCACCGCGTCTTCCGCCGTCAACCCCAGTGGCATGGCTTCTGATTTTTCCATGTTTATTTTATAGCCTTCTACCTGGGCGAACTCCTCTAGCAGCCCTACTAGGCTCGGTAGGGAATTCCCCAAGTCCGTGAGTGTGAGCAGGACGTCATCCGCGTACGCAGATACATTATACTGCTCTGTTGCTATTGTCAGTCCCTTTATGTTTGGGTGTTCCCTAATCTTGTAGAGGAGGGGTTCTAGGGCTAGTATAAAGAGGAGCGGCAAGAGAGGGAAGCCATTGCTTAACTCAAATGGTTTTGGGATCACTCCTGGGATGACTATTTGGGCCTGTGGGTTCGTGTACAGTGCTCTGATCGCTGTAATGTAGTTTTCCGGTAGGCCTATGTGACGTAGTAGGGCGAATAGGTAGTGCCATTGTATCCTGTCGAAGGCCTTATCCGTGTCCAGCGATAGGACGAGAGAAGGCGTCCGAGTTTTACCAGCCCACCAGATCAGGTCCACTGCACGTCTAGTATTCTCATACAGTTGCCTAGTTGGCACAAAGCCCACCTGGTCCGCATGGATCAGCCTGGGCAGGATGTGACCCAGCCTGGTGGCCAGGATCTTGGCGTAGATTTTGTCGTTTTCGTCCCGTCCCGGCTTTGGGATGAGAACCACGTTTGCTGTGGCAAGCTCTGTGTTGGGACTTCCCCCCTCCATCCACTCCTGGTACATTGCTGTCATATGAGGTACTAGTTCTGTTCGCATTGCTTTATAGTAGGCCCCATCAAACCCATCCGGACCCGGTGTCTTATTACCCTCTATCATCCCTATGGCCCTGTCTACTTCTTCTGTCGTAATTGGTGCTTCTACGTCTATTAGGTCTTCCCTAGTTGGCTTGGGTAGGTTTATGTTGTCTAGGAAGTTTGCGACTGCCTCTACGTGTTCCCTGTTGGTTTCATCTTTCTCCGGGGAGTGGTTGTATAGTTGCCGTAGGAAATTGGTGAATTCCTCGGCTATGTCCTGTGAGGCAGTGAGGGGTTGTCCCCTGTCGTTGGTTATGGATGTGATGTGTTTGTGTTTTTGTTTGGGTCTTAGGGCTCTAGCTAATAACGTGTCCATTTTATTGGACTTTTCGTAAAAAAGTCTTCTCGATCGGATGATATCTCTGCTCACCTCATCCAGGAGTAGATTCTTCAGCGCGTGTCTGATGTTTTGTATGTCATCTAGTGTGGGCTGTGTCGGATTCTGTTTGTGTTGCATTTCTGCTTTGCGTAGGTAGTTTTTAGTTCTGCCTTTTGTAGTTCCGTTAACTTTTAAATTTTTTGTTTTTTGTTACGCGTCGCTATTTTTATCACGGTTCCCCGTAAGACGGCTTTGTGGGCCGCCCATGTCATAGTGGGGGATATTCCTTCTGTGGCGTTTAATTCAAAGTAATTGTTCACTTCTGTCTTAAGTATCTCTAGGGTTTCTTGGTCATTAAGGAGAGAGTTGTTAAGCCTCCATCTCCATGGGGCCCGAGGCCCCGGTGTTTGTAGGGTCAGTGCCAGGTCAGCATGGTCTGACCAGGATATCATATTTATGGTGGAGGATTTGACCCATCTCATACCTTGTTGATTCGTAAGGAATACATCTATTCGGGAGTTAGTGGAGTGTACTGCCGAATAGTGGGTATAATCTAGTGTGCCTGGGTGTTGCAACCGCCAGTGGTCCAGAAGCCCCGTGTTTTGTAGGAATCTATTTAGTAAGCGATCCTGACCTCCCTTACCCTGTGATCTGGGTTGACCTGGTTTGCCACTGCGGTCGACCGCGGGACACGGTGCTGCGTTCAGATCCCCCCCAGGATCAGTATGCCCCCCGTCAGTGAGTTTGTGAGCTTTTACAGGGTTGCCCAGAAGTTGGCGTCAGGTATGTTAGGAGCATATACGTTTATTAGGTGGTATGTGGTGGCGTTAATCGTCCCCGTTAGTATTATATACCTTCCGTCCGTGTCTCTGTGTATGGACTTTATTACCAATGGGCATCTTTTGTGGATGACTATTTCTACCCCCCTTGTTTTGCGGAGCGTGCGGGCCGCATATGCTTTCGTATATATGTGGTCTATGATTTGTATCTTGGAGGTCCTAGGGAGGTGGGTTTCCTGTATGAACGCTATGTCTGCCTTCTGTCTATGTAATTCCCTGAGTCTGCGTTTCTTTGGCACATTAAGGCCATTGACATTCAGTGATGTGATTTTAAGTTCCATGTGTCAATGTGGGTGGTGTGCTGGTGTACCTTGAGCCTCCATGCGCTGTTGATGCGTGTTGCGGTGTGTCCGCCTTGCTGTCGCGCGCTGCCCGGCGGTCCCCCCAGGGTGGTTGCTGAATGTGCCTTGTCTCAGCGGATTTGTGGGTGAGGGTGGGGAAGGAAAGAAAACAGGTCATGAAAACAGACAATGATATCCTTGAAACATAACCAAAAGAACAGTTAACCCAACTTGGTGGAGGATGTCCCTCCATGATCCTTATACCTGTCGGATCTGAGATCCCGGTCTTATCTCTCGCCAGGTCGATCGGGGGTGGCCACTCGCCGTGTCGAGATATTGTCTGAAACGGGGCGGGTGAACAGCCTTCGAGCACCCCTGCGAGGCTCTAAACTTGTGTCTAGCTTTACGTGGGTGTCTGCGACATGAGGTGTGATGCTCACCGGCTCCTGTGAGCCTGCCTGCTGATCTATATATGCCTGTCCTGCTGGAGGGAGTGTGTGTGACCCTCTGCCTGTCCCGTGGTGTTCCCTTCATATCCTAGGGATCTGATCTTCCCTATCTCTCTGGGTCCCTTTTTGATTACCTGTCTCCCATCCATGTGTGCCCCTTTATGTGGCTTTGCTAGTTGTACTGTTGTGTCCACTTGAACTGTGCCCCGGTGTGGGTGGGGGTGGGTGTGTGCTTTCCCTCCCCCGCCTGTCACTCCCCCCCCCCCGCCTCTAGAGTCCTTGCCCAGTCTCGGAAGCGTCCCCTAGCGGAGAAATTGAATATGGTGCGGCCATAGGATAATGGCCCTAAACTCTGATTGATTTGTACGCCTTGGATACTAAGCCCACTGGTACTGTAGAAGTGAGGGCTTACAGTGTGTGAATATTCTTGTATACGTCTGGTTTGATGGGAGTAAGAGAATAACCTGCGGGAGAAGGACCTTAAAACAGTCAGGTCATGTCCGACTCGTGCGTCTACAAAGATAGGGAGCCTATTACATTTGAGACTATGACCGGTTGTTTGGATTGGCCTATGCCTTTTACCCTTTAGTCAGATACCTCCCAGAGTATAGGAAGGATAGCTTGTTACTAACCACAAGAGGGTTGCTAATTAGAGCTTCCCTCTTAGAGATAGTTCGTTTTCCTGTTACTTTTTTTTTGTGTGAGATTAACCCCTTTATGGTGTGGCTATCCTCGTGCCCTTCTCCATTTGTGTGATCTTCCTCTCCCTCCCCCCCCCGCCTTTCGTCAGACCACACGTCCCCTCTGTCCCTTACAACATTTCAGCTTTAACTATAACCACAGTGTCCCTTCTATGTGATGCCTTGCATATATCAACTTGCGTGTTACACGTCCCTCTGGTGCGGGTCGCCGTCCTTGTTGCCTATGCCGGTCTTGCTCTGTGTTCCAGCCATTCCCTGGGGAGCAGGCCTAGCGCTCTGGGGCCCCTCGTTGGTAAGGCCAGGACTCCTGGTACCTCGATACCCAGCTCTTGGAGGACGCCTCTGGGGTCCATGGATGGTGTCAGCACTGTAGGTCTTGGGCTGTTGAAGATGAGCATCTTAAAGGGGAAGCCCCATGCGAAGCGCAGGCCTTTGGCTCTGATGAGGTCAGCGATGGGTTTCCATTCTCTTCTTCTTGCGAGGGTAGTTGGAGCGATGTCTTGGTATATCTGCAGCGCCGTACCTTTATACATGTATTGCTGGATCCTGCTTTGCTTGAGAATTGAGGAAAAAAATGGCACCTGATTATGATATCTCTGGGAGGGCTGTTTTGCGGTCCCTTAGCTCGCAGTGCCCTGTGTATTCTGTTGATGTGCCACAGCTGATTATTAGATAAATAAACCCATCTCTTCTATTAAATAATAATAACTAACCTTGCTAGCACACTCATAGTGATAAATTAAAAATCCATTTATTAGTAAAATGCAGACAAATATAAAAAGAAAATACCATATATAGCAAATATTGTGTCTTTTAGAAATGTCTTAATAAGAGCCATGCAAAAGTCCAGACCTTATTCGAAATGCTCGGCGTCCCGAGTCAGCAAAATGGTGTAGTGCTGAAAAAATATCGAATAGTGGTCCTCTTAACCGTGCAAGTGTTGGCTGGTGTTGATGGGAGTCAGACCTCTCCAGACGCGTTTCTCCGCTGCTGCGGCTTTTTCAATGGATGTGCCACAGCTGGTCTGGTATCTGTGGTAGGCTGGCGCGAAAAATCCCCGCCATTAGTTGCTCAAGGTCGCCATTCCTGACCTCCTCTGGTAGGCCTCTTATGCACATATTGTTGCGCCGTGTTCTGTTTGAGCTGTCTTCCAGCTCCATTTCCAGTTCAGCTACCCTGGTCAATAGTGCGTTGGTGGCTGTTGTGTTTTCATTATGTGCTGCTACCACATCTTCTAGTCTGCTCTCTAAGGCCTATGCCTATGGCTTGGATTTCTGCCTTCACCTCCCTGGCTGATCTGTCCTTTTCCCCTGCCAGGTACCCCTTTACCTCTTCAAGAGATTGTAGTATGGCGTTCTGGGGGTCCTGGGGGTCCTCTGTGTGCCCAAATAATGAGGCTGTCGGTGTGGCCGATGAACCAGGAGTGGAGGTGCTCGTCGGGCTTTCCGCGCCATGTGCACCACGTGGCACGGGCTTAATGGCGGCGAGCATGTCTGCCACAGAGGGATTGCCGCCTCTCTGCTTCTTCCCCGCCACCTTCCTTTGGGACGTCGCGCCGGAGGCACGGTGGGCTTGCCGATACCGGCGGTATGTGCAGGGGTCTGGTCAAGAAGCCAGGAGACTACATCAATTAAACTCCTACGTGGTATACAAACACTTCAAGATGGAGGAAATTCATCTTCTACAAGACCTCCTAAGCAATAACGACTGGTTTACACATCTGGACCTCAAGGACGCATACTTGTCAGTATCCGTTGCCCTAGACTGCCGACGTTTCCTCCGATTCCAGTGGAGAGGACAAACATGGCAGTTTACGACTCCGTGGTGCTCACGAAGCTACTGAAACCAGTGAGGGCAAGCATCCGAAAATTTGGGCGTGCGATGTCTCGTATACCTGGAAGACTTGCTGAATCCAGGCTACGATTGCAGACAAAATTTGTCGTTCACTTTCTGGAATCCTTGGGTTTTGTAGTACACAGACAAAGATCGCTTCTCCCTCAGAGTCGGGCCAGTTCCTCGGTTTCGACATCGACTTGGAGAACTACGTTCTGCGTCTGTCTACTGCAAATATCGCCTCTATAAGGAAAGATATCAGACGCGCTCTAAGGTTGGATACGATTGGATACGATTCCTCTCAGGATACTCGCCCGGATTGTGGGACTCCTCTCCTTCTCCATACAAGCGATATTCCTGGGTCCACTACACTACAGGGCCATGCAATGACTGAAGGCCAGATACCTACGCACCGGTCACTCATACGACCACTGGATCCCGCTGTCAGCAGAAGTGAGGACGGAATTTCGATGGTGGTTATTTCACATACAAGCTTGGATTGGCAAAGCAATCTTTGGCTCTTTCTCCGGATCCGAACTGCGAAGCGGTGGATTAATCCCTGCAAACATGGCCCAGCCGTTCTCCACGATAGCAAGGGTGCTTCGATACACACGCACCCACAAGATCTCGCTCCTGCTCATAACACCTCTCTGGCAGAGCCAACCGTGGTTCCCGGATCTCCTGGAGACGTCTCATGAAAACACCCTACTACTCCCTACCTTCCCTCTACTTCTGTCGGGACCTCAAGGGGAAGCCCATTCCCTCGTCCTGGAAGGACAACTGGCGCTAGTGGCCTAGACGATTTCAGGGGATCCTGGTCAGTCCACGGCCTATTACAATCTACTAAAGACCTCCTATGGGACTCATGGGCTCCCGGCACCAGGAAATGCTATATTTCCGCCTGGTCGACCTGGAGTGTCTGGTGTGTGGAAAGGGATTCCGATCCCTTTACTGCCCCTGTCTCACTGATCCTTAACTACCTATCTCATCTGTTCTCGCTGGGACGATCTTATCGATCCCTCAATGTGATCAGATCTGCCATATCGGCGGCACACGTTCCGGTACAAGGCAGACCAGTAGATCAAGATCCACTGGTTTGTCGGCTACTGCGGGGTGCCAAATTAACAAGACCCCCAGCACCCAAGTATTCACGCCTCTGGCAGGTGGATGTGGTGCTGAAATTCCTTAGGGAATGGCCGGACTACCCCTATCTGTCACTGAAACATCTCTCAGCCAAACTGACCCTCTGGTTATGCCTCGTCTCATTTCGACGGGCGGCAGACGTTAGAGCGTTCGATGTGGACAGTTTCTCTCTCACACCGGAAGGAGTTACCTTTTCCATATCGAGATGAACTAAGTCAGATTCATCTTCAGTGTCATACCCGTATTTTGGGTCAGACCCCAAACTATGTGTTGTCAGGACACTAATGAGGTATACAGAAATCACAGCTCCCCTTTGAACTAATTTGATGGGTCAACTCCTGATTTCTTACGTAAGGCCTCACGGACCGGTGTCTACGACAACACTGGCTAGATGGGTCCGCTGGCTATTATCGTTAGCGGGCGTTGAACCTTGCTTCGGGGCGCACTCGGTCAGAGGGGCGGCAGCCTCCCAAGCCATAACGGCAGGCGCCTCCCTAACCGACATTATGCGCTGCGCGGATTGGACGCGAGAGATTACATTTAGGACGTTTTACTTTCGGCAAACATCTCATGCTTCCTTCACATTAGTCAATTCGAAGCTTTAAAAATGCAAATATGAAGCCTCCTGTCATGTGGTAAAATTGAAGATTATATTAGCTTTAGTGTACTAATAATCTTAATTTTAGTAATGACAGGAGGCGAATATTTCCTGCCCTATAGGATCCCTCTCATGTCTTACTCAAGTTGAACAGAATACGTATTTTATGTTCAGGAAGACACGTACGTTATATGGTTGTATGTTTAATACTTAGACATGTATTTTGAATGAATTGTATAGGGTGAAAAATGGAACTTGTAACTTGAAATATGTTGTATATGTATATTTATTAAATAGCATAAGTTTAGAATTAGTATATGTATAAATTAACTTTCAGACATCCATGGTTATGTCAGATTCTTAAGGTAGATTGCATGCAGACAAATTATCATGCCAGAGACCTTTCACCTTTTTCCTTTTCTTGCAGTATGAACGTCTTCTCAACAAGACAAAGAGTCACCCTCCATACATCTACATCACGGAATTTCTGAAGTTGGATATGTTATTATGTTATTGAATGGTTGACGTTTCCTATGATTATGTTTATAGTTGTTTTGTTGTTTCGCTTCAAAGAAAGAGGAAGGGATGTCATAGACAGGGCCTTTTATGGGCATCATAACTTTTTTCTGATTGGTTGTTATGTTTCTATGCTGCTGGAGTTTTGAGTAAAGAAAGATATGCAAATATTCGCCTCCTGTCATTTCTAAAATTAAGATTATTAGTACACTAAAGCTAATATAATCTTCAATTGTTCTTTAATGATTAAACAGCATCACTGATTCCAGTGCTAAATAACATATAACATATATATTCAAAATACCTTGGTAATTCCTTGTAAAAGACAAAGTGCAGGGATATCAATATTTATGTGCAAAAAACATACTCATAAATATTTTTAAAAGTGTGTAGAAAATAAAAAAGTAAAAACATACATGTAAAATAGGACCCTAATAAGAATACATATGGAATAATAAATCAATTAAAAAGTAGAACATCTAGATCTGAGGAGAAAGAGACATAATCCATAAATAAATATATATGTAAAACAATACATCTGTTATATGCATAAAATATGTCAGATATAACAATCCTTTGAAAATCTGAATGGGGTGGATTGTCTAAATCAAATCTTAATGAATAACATTATAATTTGTAAGCAGCTTATAGGCGAAAAAAAAATCTTAATAAATACAAAAATATACGCTTAAAACACTCATATCATAAATACTAAATTCTAAAAATTGGAAGGAGAAAAAAGTAAAAAAAAAAAAAAATAGAAAAAGATATAAAAAAAAAATAAATTATAGAAAATTCCAAAGTTCAAAATCTTTGTTAAGACCGGACAGAGCGAATGATTCCATTTGAAAAATCCATTTCATCTCCTCCTGTCCGATCTTATGAATAAAATCCCCTCCTCTCCAATCTCACTGTACTTTCTTAATGCCTATAAATTCTAATCCTTTTGGATCTTGCCCATGTGCTTTCTTAAAATGCTCTGAGACACTGTGGCTCTCTACTCCCTTTTTTTAATTATAAATATGCTCTCTTATTCTATGCTATGGCAAGTAATGTGTTCTTTGATCTTGTACTCATTCTGTGTTCTTTCTGATTTCAACTTTGCCACTCCATTTCCTTGTAAATATCCCATATTCTTACAAGCACAGCAAATCTTACATCTGTAGAATCCAATGGGATCCCCATTGTTTTTCTGGGTTTTTCTTTTAGGTAGCTGTGTACTAGATTACTTTTTAAACTCGGAGCACCAGGTAATCCTGGGTTTGAATGGAAGTAGCTCACTTAGATCTCTGTCAGTTTTTAATATAGGCCAAAATGTATTGATAGTTTTTTTCAAGCATTTATGTTGATTATTAAAATAAAAAAACTAACACTTCGGGGCGGGGCCTGACAGCCAAGATGGCCGGACGAGTCCTCTGAGGGCTCCTGCACCAGAGGGCACACAACCGTCCAAAATAGCTAATCCACCGAAGCCCACAACACAAGCTGTCTGGACATCGATCCGGGACTCCACGCGGAGCAGAATGGTACCATTCCGGTACCGAACCGCCACAGTGAAGCCCGAACCGGCCATGCGGCCTAATACTGAGAGGGGCCTAGAGCATGGAGGAGGCGGCCGATCCCCCGGCTTGGGGCCCGCACACAAGCGAGAGGAAAGCGAATCCCTGCTACCCGCCCCTTTGGACCGGTGGGGGTTATCCCGGTCCAACCTGGGGACGACAACCCCTGCGAAACCGCAAAAGCAAGCGACGACCAAACAGGACCCACGAGACCCAAACAAGATGGCGGCAACGAAGCAGCCTGAGACGAAGCACACAATACACAAGCCCCCCGGAAACATAACAGAGTTCTGCGGCAGACTCATGGCTTACCTCTGCACACAGTTCCACACCCGGGGACAAGCCTTCAGGTGGGCGAGGAGCAAGGCAGCAGCTTGGATCCGCCCGACGACCAGACGACGAATGAGCTGGATCCCTCCTCGGGCCTCCAAAAGGGCGCCGGGGAGGAAACGCCGGCACCTCATGAGGCGGGAACAGAAGTCAAGCCCCTTGAGCACCAGCACTCGCTCCCGACTAAGCCAGGGCGAGAGCCGCAAACAAGGCCAGCCAGAAGACCACCCGGTGGCGCCGGAATCCTCGAGCCAGCGGCAGACCTTCCCGCGAAACTGGACACACGCCGTCCGCAACAGAGGACACCAAACAGCTGAAGGGACTGGTACTACAGAACGAAATGAGCGGAGAGCCCTACCACGACATGCCGGGGGGAGACCCTCACGAGGACAGGGACTAACCATACACACACTGGCATGGCGATTCCCAGCCCTGGGAGTGGGCTGAAGAGACACTTACCGACCAGCACAAGCCCAAACACCAAGAGACTTACTCATTTATCCTGCCTGTGCTATTGTCGGTAATGTTCACAGGGAGAGCCCTAGCGGTGCACCCCCAAGCAGATCCCAGCCATATGTTTTATGTTTTATGTTTTCAGCCTGATTACCCTTCAGTTGTCGTGTAAAGTTTATAATGACATAGCCGGTTGAGACCCCCCCCAGCTTTTACTCCATCTGATGCTAAGCTTCAGACACACGTCTTACACACAGGCCACCGATCATATACAAACACTGTGCAGCAACGCATACTGAAGCACACGCGCATATAGCCAACTCATAATAGCTAGCACACTCGCAGAAAGCGCGCTTTGTCGCTGCCTAGCACACCCAACGACCACAGAATAGTTGGAGCCTGTCTTATATCTCAGCGCTGAAATTTACACACACGGAATGCCTTATTCAAGCATAGCACTGCCTCATACCGCAAGCAAAGACACCCTTTTCACCTTTAAAAATAGCGCTGTCTACTACTATGAAACACCATACTTGTGTAACCTGTTATCACAATACTTGCGATGGCTATAGGGGCAGAACAGGTACACTGTTATTACATGCGCACCATAACGCAAAGAATTGTAAAATCTCTCATTTTTACGCATACCAGAGACCTGTCTGTCTGTTTTAAAAACAATGTCCTGATTTATGCATTTTTTGACAACCGTGTTACTGTATAGATATAACTGCATCCTATATCTTTAGCCAGCGTCTAACAAACGTGAAAATCTTACTGTATTTAACGTTGAAAAGTACTTATCATAATTTCTAAAATGTGCATTGACATAATAGCCATGTTGTAAATGTCTACTGGAAAATGTGAACGTGAGCTGTTGTGGCTTAGTTTACAAAGTTGTTAAACACATGCACGAAAAAATTACGAATTTAAAAAAAAACAAAAAAAACTAACACTTCATTAAAAATGTCCTGGTCTTTTCTCTTTACTCTATCCTTTTGAATCAAATCCGCTTGTGCAATTGGCTTCACTTCACTGTAAGCTTTTTCCAGAATGTCTTCTGGATAAGAATTCTCCTTAAATTTACACAAATGATCCTCAGCCTGTTGATGGAAAACTGCTTCCGCTACACTATTTGTTTTTAGCTTGAGTAATTGGCCCTTTGGTATATTGTTAAGCCATGGGGAGTAGTGCCCAGTGTGATATGAAACATAGGCGTTCACATAAACTTTCTTGAAGAAGGTTTGTGTTTTGAGGAATCCAATTTTTAAGATTTAAAAAGTCAATACATAAAGTGCTAATATTACTCATGAGATGTATGCCCCAGGTATTATCATTAAGATATCTTTAAAAATCTCTAAAACTATCCTCTGTTCCTTCCCAAATAAAAATCATATCATCGATATAACGGCAATAGGCTCGTACCTGTGCACTCCAACTATGCGCACCAGAAATGAACGAGTTCTCCCAATGTGCCATAAAAATGTTTGCATAGCTGGATGCATAAGTACTGCCCATCGCCGTTCCTCTCTTCTGCAGAAAAAAGAAAAATCAAACCAAAAATAATTATTATCCAAAGTCCATCTGATACACTGTTTTAAAAAAAGCAATTTGTGCAGGTGGTAATGTTGATCTTGTTCTAAGAAATATTTGACCGCTGCACACCCTATATCATGTGGTGTACACGTATATAGAGAGGTAACATCACAGATTATGAAGGTCCCTATGCACTTTTGGAAGGATATGGAAAACTGGGGTTCTAGGTGACTTAATATTTAAAAATTCATATTCCTTTGGTTTTCAAAATCCCCTCCATTTTTCCTCTATCCAAAAGTACCGATAGAATCTCCTCATCTTACTCAGTGGATCTCCATTAAGCCTTGTATAAACCTCAGTATCCTCTAATTGGCGTGCACATTATGCCAAATATTTCTCAGTATCCATTATCACCAAACTACTGCCTTTATCTGCAGACTTGATGACAATGTGATCATTTTCTCTCAGTCCTCTAAGAGGACTTCATGTGTAAGGTTCCAATTTGTATTCTTTCTCCCAAATTTTCAAACGCCTCTATGCTACCGTGTTTAAGATGACTTGGATTAAAGTTTGATCTATTCTGAAAAGATGTGTGTTTAAAAATATCTGTCTCATCTAACCTTTGTTCTGCATTAAAATTTGTATTATGATAGCTAGTCTCTGTCCATGTTTCATAAGGTCAATGTATGCAGAGAACGGATTAAATTCCCTTAATGGGTGCAAATTTTAAGCCTTTATTAAGGACCTGTATTTCATTAATATTTAGGGGGTGTGAGGAGATATTATTGATACCCATTGGAACTACCGATTGTACCTTTTCTCTTTTCTTCTGTTTTCCTCCTGTGCATCCCCGAAACATATTTTCCTATAGGAAATTTGTTCCTCCTCGGTTCTGTGTCTAAAAAATCGTTTATTTTATCCTTTATAAATCCTTTATTTTTGTTCCTCAGGACTTCAATCCTATTATAGGAGTCTGGGTCTTACTTCTACCCACGCTTCCTTTCTATTCCCTGCTTTATTAGATTTAAATTCTCTCCTACCTGGGGTTTCAAACTCCTGTTGCTGAGTTCTGTTCTGAAATTTGTTGCTATTAGTATACCTCTTGGTATTCCTATCTACTTCATATCTTGAGTAGTCTTTCCTAATGGACTTTTCCCTTTTTTTTAATTTCTTGCTATTTCTATACTATTTTTGGTCCTCTCTGATAATTCATCAAAGTCCTCTGTCCCCACACATGGTTGTAGGTTTTGTTGTATAAAATGTATTTATATATTTTTGGAAATTGATTCTGATCTACGAGCTATAAGTATATTCATACATTCACATGAGAAGCGCTCCAAAGCCTCATCCCAGATTCTGGAGTATTTCTCTCTTTCTTTTTCAAACGTGGTAGTTTTAAAGAAGTGTAATTTTGGTGTAATTTTTTCAGCTAGATACCTCTCCATCGTGGCAATCTCCCACTTATATTTGGTTTCTTTGAGAAGCAATTTGACTGCTCTGGAGCTGGTTTAAAGTGGCGGTAAAACTCTTCAGTTCTTTCTAAGCCCCTCTCATAGCTGAGAATTGGCTAATGGCCCTCTATGAACCATCAACCTTGCAGTTATGCAAAGTTTTGATGGTGATTACAGCGTCCCTTTAAGTGAATGGCATAACTAACAAGGTTATTCACTAAAGTGGGAATTCAATGTGATTGACAAATTCATGGTCAAGAGTGAAAAAAAATCCTCAAGTCAGCTAAGCTTTTAGTTCAGCTATTTTTAATTACTTTTCATTTTACTTTAATTTTAGTGATAGCCCTGCCAAAATTACATTTGGCTTGTTAGCTAAGTGCTGAGCAGCACCTCTCTCCAAAACATTACACTATGTAAAGCTAGCCCTCCTTTCTCAAACTGAGATAACATTTGTATTTATTCTCTGACACCCATTCAGAGACTCTGTATAAACATATCATCATCAATAAGCTGTGTGCCCCCTTCCCTGTCTATCCCTGCTCACTCTCAATATTCGTTTCTGGAATCTCCCTATTCAGGGACCAATCGATTCGCTCGGACGCTCTACTAGACCAATCTATCTCCTGTTCAGTATCACTGCTCCGATCGATTCGCTCGGACGCTCTACTAGTCCGGTCTGTCTCCAGTCCAGTATCCCTGCTCCCTCCTCCTTGTAGCTCCCCGGCGCCTGGCAACCGAGCGGCGCAGAGCGTGGGGCCGACAGGCATCAGCCAAACCGGAAACGGGCTGCGGCAGCGAGCAGGAGCCCACCCAGGTGAGAGCACCGTCTGTATTCCATTCACTGACCGTATGTGTAGAGCACGGTGTGTCTGCAGGCAGCCATGCATCATACTGGGCAGCACTGGTTGTAATGCAGCTCACCCTGTCTGTGAGTGTATGTGAGGGCAGGGGAGATGTACTTACATTATTCACATAATGATTCATGTCATACAGTGTCTGGGTATGGGGGGGGGGGCAGGGGGACAGGCAGCAATCAGCAGCTCCCTGTGGGTATTATGGGGTGTGGGCTGCACACAGCTACTAATGATCCCAGAATAATGTCTCGTAGGTAATGTGTGGTAGAGAGTGATAATTGTCAGTAATGGTTAGTAATGGTTATTAGTGGGCAGTAATGGTCATTAATGGTTATTAGTGGCCAGTAATGGTCATTAATGGTTATTAGTGGCCAGTAATGGTTATTAGTGGCCAGTAATGGTTATTAGTGGCCAGTAATGGTTATTAGTGGCCAGTAATGGTTATTAGTGGCCAGTAATGGTTATTAGTGGTCACTCAGTAATGGTTATTAGTGGTCACTCAGTAATGGTTATTAGTGGTTAGTAATGGTTATTAATGGTCAGATCATGTAATAGTCGGTGCCCATTGAGCAGTGTGGGATGGTGATTCAGTCACAGTGCATGTTTGGGGCCCCACTTGCATTGTATCTAGGTGTGTTAATGCAGTAGGTACATGTTATTAATGGATACATTGTTTCAGGTCAGGGTTACTATGGCCCTTCAGCTGTTAGGGGTTGTAGCCCAATGACTGCTGAGGTGTCACAATAATACAACGTTGTTTTTCCCTGAAGTGCAGCTTATGGATCATTTTAAGCCAAAATTGTTGAAATTAATTTCTCTACTTAATGTGTTTTGACTTAAAATGTCAAATTCATGTGTCAATTCTCAACAGTTTACACTTCACTGAATAAAGCACTAAAGGGTGACCAGATCAGTTATGGTGTTGCATTTTTATTTATTTTTAAATTAATTTTACATAGGTTTTCAATGACCGTTTTTACTCCATATAATGTCTCTCCCAACCTACAGTGTGTGTACTTTCTTGCTCAATAAACACACTGGTGCACATGATGTCATGACCTGGGTTTCTAGGAGTTATAATTCAGTTTTTCTTAGTACATAGCAGACAGTTGAACTACAACTAATTGAAACACGTCCTATGCCGATAAACACTGCTTATAAAATCATTTCATCCATGCTAGATAGAGTTCTACAATCATCATGATTGGTTATTACTGTTTGACTGTATCCGGAGGTATGGGAATGATTCTATTATGGGGATGTCAAAGATGATCAGCAGTGAATCCGTATATGGTATAGTGTGTACTGGCAGGGAGAGTATATAATCTATAATAGATATAGTCCTACTCACATTTTATGGAGCTAGAACTAGCTCCAGTATAGATAGCGTGCAGTGGTACAATCCGCACTTTAAAGGATACGTGAAAATAGCTTCTCAATTGGGTGAGGACCATTAAATAAAAAAAGAAATGACAAATAGTACTCACAGTTTAAAATATCAGGGATATGGATGGTGAATATTTTACTCAATTGTTCCAGAGCAGGCAAGCTGCTCTATGGATAGGGCGTGGGTGGAATAATCCCCACCGAGGATATTGCTTGGAAGTGATGTTCACTGGAAATAAAATCAGGTGCCTGGCAGTACATCATACAAATAATAAAAAAGCAACAAAAATAAAATGTAGAATAAAAAAAAAGAGTAAAATGGCACAGGAAGTAACCAAAATACCTTTATTCCTACAAATATAAAATATCCAGATAAAAACCACAACGCATTTATTTGGGAAGGGACAGGGTGGAACAGGGGTGGAGACTGATGGTGTCGGCGAAAACTGAGGGTAGAAAGAAGTGGGCGGATTGTATGAGCAGGGAGGGTAAGGGGGATAGTAGTAATATAAGTGAAGTGGATGGACGGCTGAAGTGGGTGTGAGCAAAGGCGTAGCGAGCATGGAAAGGGCGGGGAGTAGGAGGGGGAAGATGACGAAAGGGATGTGTGAGATGGGGGGAGTGGTATGGGACGAAAAAGAAAAGTAGAAATAAGGTGGGCGTGCGCTAGGGTGGGAAAGGAAAACAGACCAGATATGGGGAAGAGCAGCAATGGATAAAAGTGAATGTAGAGAGCGTGGACAGGGTAGATGGGCGGACCAAGAGGGTGGGGAATGGGATGGACAATGGGATTGTACCACTGCATGCTATCTATACTGGGAGCTAGTTCTAGCTCCATAAAACGTGAGTAGGACTATATCTATTATAGATTTTATACTCTCCCTGCCAGTACATACTGGACCATCATCTCCTTTCTTTTTCCATATACGGATTCACTGCTGATCATCTTTGATATCCCCATAGAAGAATCCTTCCCATACCTCCGGATACCGTCCCTGGCTAATGTACATTTGCATCCATATTGGAATACTAGTTTTGGACTTCTCCTACCTCTGGACTCCATAATCAGGACATTTCCGTATTTATAAACATTTAAAAAAAAAAAAAAATTATATATATTTTCTCCTCTCTAAGTTGTTTCCTGCTGTACCTTTCTGCTCTGTGGCGCTGCCCCTTCTGTTGTTCTTACTTTTATTTACTGTCCCCACAAGTGGGGAAAAGGATTCCCACTTTTGGGGTTAGCTGCCTCTCAATATATTATATCTAGCAGATGTTCTCAGCGCTGTCCCTTTCTCCATATTGTATTATTTAGCAATTTATCCTTAGATTTCTCTACAAAAGAATGAGACACCAGTATGTCTGTACTTTATAAATATTAATAAAACTATTCACTAAAAAGTGCATCGTGGTGAATGGAAACCTGAATAGGAAACTTCTGGCTAAATTATCATACTGTGGCTATAGAGTTGGAAATGTATTTATTTATTTTTTTCAAATCAGCAGTTTGCCTGCATTTTACAATTTGTTTTTCAATTCACTGTTTAACGAATAATCCTCTGACCTTCGTATGTCAGGATTGTAAGTTACTTGTCAATCCACACATTACACCAGTATTTTTTTTTTCATAAGCCTAAAACAATATTCAATTAAAAGGGCTCTTTCACTAAATAAAATGAAGTGTACTATATTTGTCATAACCACAGCTAATGGTAGTGGTTATGCTGCAAAGAGTCTGTAGTTGTTGTCTTCAAAGTGGTTTGACAGAAAGTAGGGCATTACAGCATCTGTCGCATGCCCCCTCTGCTGTGGCTCAGGTACTGAAGAATTGAACTATCTTGGAAGTCCATTCAAATGTGGGTTCGGAAAGCACATTCAGCCTATCTTTTTATATCCAGGGTAGGACAGTCTAATGGGGCAGTCTACTTTCACCTCACTAAGTTGCAGCAAAAGGGCCTAGATGAAGATGTTATAACGGTTTGATTCAAACACAAAGGATGTCTACAGACTCTTTATACCATAACCACTACATAGAGATGTCTAGAAGTGCCTGTTTCACTTGCGATGGCTGATGTGAGGTGGTAAATTGCAAGTAGAAACAGTTTAAAGCTTTGCCTTTTTTTTCCCCAAGAATTGACTTGTGCATAAAGCAGTCTTTGTATTTTGTTGGGATTTCAATCAAATTCCAGTATAGTCTTTGAGTTTTACAGTAAATGGCTGCATAAGCACCATAATCTCTACTGTGTGTTGTCCCTCAGTTATATATCAAAACATTTAGAAATGTTTTTTTTTTTTTTTATAAACCAAGAATCTTGGCAGTGTTGAAGAACTCCCTACTTCTTCGCTGAACTGATGATGTGGAATTAGCACTTATGCATTATCAATGTCAAATATATCCAACCTGTACAACCTTGGTTGGCTAAGTGGGTTGGGAGTGGTTAGCCTAGTGCTCTCAGCCAATAAGTATTTCCCAGGTTGGACAAACTTGCGCTGAAAATATGGAAGTGTTAATTCTCTACTAGCAATGCAACTGAAATGAGGACAGTTCCTTTGCTAAGACCATCCATTGTTGTTGTTTTTTTTTCTTTATTTCTTCAAAGTGTTCTTAAACGAATGCTATAGTCCTGCAATGTAAATCATGCAGTTTTTGAGAAAGTGCAATAATTATCTTGCAGGGCTAAGACTGCCTCTTGTGGCTGTCAATCAGACAACCACTAGAGGCACTTCCTGTCATGTTGTATTAAAATCTGCAATAATTGAGCAATTTTAAATGTTAGAAGAGGCTGGCAAGTTAAAGAGGTAAGTTGAAAGTGGTAAAAATATCACACACAATTTCCCTCTGAACTAATACTCTGGCTGGCACTGTACACAAATGCAATCCTTCACTCACGCAATGCACTCTGTATACAACTGTGTATTTAATGGCTTGTCACACCTGTTTACATGCCAGTTGACACACCATACAAATACAGGCACACATTCACATTATTCAGCAGAATGGTCTGGACTTTATTGCAGGCCCATCTGACTCTAATATATCTCTCTCCCATAACCGTAGTTAAACTTATCTGGCCTGAGAACTACACAGAACTCGGCTATTTCTAGCTGGATGGCTGCTCACTACCTTAAACGTAACCTGTCCAAAACAGAACTTCTTTCCTCCCTCAAGTGCTTCTACTTCCGTGTCTGTCTGCTTCAAAGTCAATGGCACTAACAACAGCTCTACCTTGCAGGCTCGCTGCCTAGGTGTTCTCTTTGACTCCAACCTCGCCGTCACCACTCATATTCAGTCAATCACCAAATCCTGCCGCTTCCATCTCAAAAACATAGCGCACATCCACTCCTATTTAACGCCGGAGTCAGCTAAGGTGCTTGTCCATGCCGCTATCTTCTCTTGCCCTGACTACTGCAACCCGATTCTCCGTGGTCTTATGTGTTCCCAATTTTTCCCACCATAATAATTGCGACAGTGAAACTCAGCTTGTTGTCCGCTTGCACCTACAACGCCTTCCCCCTCTGTCAGTAGCTACATTGGCTTCCGGTAAGATATAGGGCTCAATTTAAAATTCTGAAACTTGCTTACAAGTTTTACTTACATCCCATCTGCCAAAGACCTGCGTCTATCCTCTGTCTGTGCTTGTACCTCTTAATCTCACCTTAAAGCCTTCTCTAAGGATGTACTGTTCCTATGGAACTTTCTTCCCTGTTCCGTTAGACTCTCACAGACTCACTGTTCCTTCAAAAAAAATCATTGAAAACTCGCTTCTTCAGGAAAAGATATCAATTACACTTTTAATAGCTTTCCTTCCCAAACCTTGGTAACCCTCCTTGCTTCCTCTCCTGTAACTATTGTCCAAAAAAATGTAAGCTTTTTGAACAGAATGCTAAATACCCTCTGTTCCCGTGCGTCCAACTTGTCTAATTACAAATGCTCATCTGTTAGTCAACTCATTATACAGCACTGTGGAATTTGTTAGCGCTCGATAAATAATCATTTTGGTGCACTATCCAAGGTTTGTTCTATAGCGTTTCACATCTTGGGCCATCAAGATGTGGAATAAGCCCCCATAAAGAGTGGCGAAAATCTTCCTATTATGCTCCAGGTATACTTTGATGCCCAGTGCCAAAATGTTACAATGAGACAATGGTCATGCTCTGGTTTATTTTCATGGTATCATAAGTAACTATGAGCCCACATGCACATGGCATCATTCGGTTGAGGATATCTTGCATTGTATGCCAGGTTGTGTTATGATTACCTGGCATGCAGTGTTAAGCAAAAAAACACACACATATATATATATATATATATATATATATATATATATATATATATATATATATATATATATATTTATTTATTTTTAGGAATTGACAGTTTTATATTATGTTTACAAATTACAAACACTAATTAAACAGAAACTAAGCTCGAGGTACACCTCTTAGAATGCACTGAAAAGAAAGCTATACAAATTTCCTCCTCACACCTTTCAGGACAGCTGGCAGCATGGCTGAGAGGTGATAGGAGGAGGGTGTGAGGGTTAGATAATGTTTATCATTCACGGGCTATAATACAGTCCTCCTCTAAACACAATGACCTCTCTATGACAACTCCAGCTTTCTCCACTTGGCTTCCTGTAACTCTAACACATGCTAATCTGGGAATGCAAAGATGTTTTGTCTACTGACTTGTTCCACCTGGAGACCATTGATCTTCTAGGCGCTGTGAGCCTTATTCAGAGGTAGCAGGGTATTCAATGTTAAGGAGCTGCTACGAAATACATAGGTTTTTGCTTCATATGATCCTCTTAATAACAACCACAAAACAGCCTTTTATTTCATACACAAACAGAAAAGGGATCAACACGTTGCAAAGAAGGTATGTGACTTGACATATATGGTGTGTACTGCATATACTCTGTGAATTCATTGTAATTATTAATATTGTTATTATTATTTTAGAATTTTTATAGTGCCATCAAATTCCATAGCACTGTACAATCGTGCATTTTATACATTGTACACATGGGGTAATAAACTTTGCTTTGATTGTCCTGTTTGGTGGTATGTTTTCATCATAGTATTATCTGGAGATTAAATGGAAAGATGTTTTGTTTTGTAAATTTTTTTTTTTTTTTTTTGACCAGCCCAGAATTGGAAAAGGTTTTTGCTTTGTTTTACGGGTCCTTTTATATGACTTTGTTACATTATATTTTTGGCTACACGGCATGCTTTCTTCAGATTCCTGTTTTACTTCAGCAACTTGGAAATACTGAAGTCAGATGTGTCAACGCCCTGAACATTTGCAGTGAGCAAAAATATTTTTGTAATGAGTTTGAGAAATCAAAAGGAGTATCTATGACTGATTTTTATTTTTTTTACATTATTAAAGCAACAGTAAGTATTCATGAAAATAGCTCTCTATTACATTTCTTCAGTACTACTTTTTAAAGATATTTAAAAATATACGTCACTCTCTATACTGCAGTGATTTAGCTCACTTTTTATATTTATTAACACATTAAAGTTCCCATCCTTGGCTTCCACTTTCTTTCTGATCGGCTCTCTTCAGTAAGCACATCAGCGATTACCCAAGTGAGGCACAACCCCCCCTTTACAATGACCTGTTGGTTTCACAGCCTGCACATTAGCATGTGATAGAAATTTGCAGTACCATTTAAGTGCACTGTATTATTTGTGAAGGAGAGAATTGCCTGAAGAAATATTCTCCTGCATTTTACCCCTGCCTGGAGAAAGGTTCTCCTGCATTGTACCTGTCAATCACCTCTTGGAATACCTGCAATGCAATTTGCATAGCTTTTTGTGCTGAAAATTGATTTAACAGGTAGGTGGTTTGGACTTTTTTTTTTTAATTAATGAATGCTATAAGTTTACGGTCATTTCTGCTAGCTCAAAGTACAGGTTAAATTTAATTGTGGTCAAAGTAATAGCAAGTCAATTTTAGAATGGCACATTAAAGCTATATTCACTGAAATAAGGTCTGTTTTTTTTGTTTTGGTTTTTTTAAATACTACCTTTTTTGGGAAATGTTACTGGATTCCATTTGCAGATAGTGGTGGTTGTATATTTTAAAGCAGATGTACATTATTATAGAAAATCCTTATTTTTTGCTTGCAATTGATGTTTTCACGTACGAATAACCTCAATAATAGTATTACAAGGTTTTTATTTTAATTAATTAAAACGATAGTTAACTCAATACATTTTTCTAATCATCTTACCTTTGCACAGATAACC
Organism: Pelobates fuscus; assembly: GCF_036172605.1. Lineage (NCBI taxonomy): Eukaryota > Metazoa > Chordata > Amphibia > Anura > Pelobatidae > Pelobates > Pelobates fuscus. The sequence goes on along the minus strand of NC_086318.1, from coordinate 170,612,835 downwards.
ATACTCTCTTTTGATTTATCTGGTATACATTTTGTATGTGTGTGTGTGTGTCACACACTGCCCTGCTTAGTGGATCTGCATTTAGCTACTGGCAGTCCCCTTCCACATAAATCAGGAGAAAGGTACTGATCTTATCCCATAGTCCTCCTTCCAACAGAAGATTGGGGGATAATTTATTTACCCCCCAAAGAGCAGTTCCAATCATCCCACAGGATAATGCGAACTGCTTTATTGACTGTTCACTGTTTAGTGAACCAAGCTGTTTTTCTCCCCCACGATCTGGGAAAGAGAGAGAGACTTTCCTGGTGCTTGTGTCCTCCACACACGCAATGGAGATACCATTGATTCTGGGAACGTGATACATGTTTGCCAGCCCTGTACAGTTGCAGCACTTTTTACAAATCAATTCCGCTATAATCCATGAGAGTGAGTTCAGGGTGTTGTATGCATAGTTTGCAAATATACAAAGTACATAGGAAATTTCTTGTCTTCTGCACTATTAATAGTTTTCTTGACATCGCATAAACATTATATGTATGCTTATATGTCAATATATAAAATTGGAGAAACCCATTAAGTATTAAACGTGGTCAACTGCAACATGTAGTGTTTCTTTAATAACCCAATCTCAAACTGTCAGTTTAACTTGCTGTTTGTCAGCTTTTAAGTTTCATTGTTTTGTTGTTGTTGCTAGGGTTTTTTTTTTCTACTTGAAAAGTCCTCCCAGTTATATATTGGACAAATGAGTGAGTTCATTACGTATGGAGTGATGGATTAGTAGAACAGTTGATCTGTTTGTCCTACATAGCTGATACAAGTGTCAGTGGTGCCTACTTACCATTTTTTTTTCTTTCTTCATTTATATGAGTGTTTATATCTTTGTTTGTTTACAGACACTCTATTCTGACACCCTTCTTTAACCACTTTAGGACCACATGATTGTAGAAACCGTCATGCAGTGCTGGGTTTTAGAACTCTTTGCTGTCAAAGGACCAGCAGGGTTTAATTTCTGCTGGTTCCAATGAGTCCCAATTATCATTGGATACCTGAGAGACCCCTCTGTCAGCTGGGGTCACAGTTAGTTAGAAACCTCAGACAGGTGAGCTATGTACAGCACTCTAAGTGTGACACCTAGTCCTTTTATATTCATTTAAATATCACAGCTGTGCGATCTCACACTTATGCTGCAGTCACAGAGTACAGAGTGCTCAAAAATTATTAGAGGGAAGCTCACTATAGGCCCCCAGACCACTTCATCTCATTGAAGTGGTTTGGGTGCAGTGTCCCTGTTCCCTAAACACTGCACTAGTTCTGCCTTCTGCAGCTTCACAGAGTTTGATTCCATGAAACGACACTGGATGTCCTCACGATTTGCATGAGAACATTTAGTGTGTAAAAACCCCATTCAATGTTTTCCTATGAGGAAGGCCTAATTCAGTCTTGTCACGCACGCACATTAGTTTTCCGGGATCTCGCTTATGTCGGCAGAGGGTGAGACTTATCAGGTTTAGTGTTTCCAAGTTTTTTTTTTTGTTTTTTTTTTAACCCCTTAAGGACCAAACTTCTGGAATAAAAGGGAATCATGACATGTCACACAAGTCATGTGTCCTTAAGGGGTTAAATATTTTTAAGAATAAATACAAGCGGGAGGGTAAGCACAAACTATATATAACCCCCCACACTCCCAGTTTTATATAGTTTGTGCTTATTTTATGTTTATGGCCAACTTTTCTTGTTAGCCTTAATTAGCCAGAACCCCACTAGTATTATAGTGCCAGGCTCTTCTGTCTATGCTTCTGAGGATTTATGTATACTGTGATGGTGATAATACTTGGAGTCTTGGACATATATTTTCATTAGTTTGTGAGAGCGCAGTTAGCCATTAACACTTAATTCTGGTAATTGAGTCTAAAAGGTAGAAATAACTTTTTAGGGATATTATTGCTTAAACAATGCTTCCCCTTTTTCCAGTATAGGAATTGAGGCATCTTTTTACTTGCTTATGGCTTTAATTCCATTTATTATGTAGCACTTGTACAACTCCAATACATTTATAGTTATTGTATTCCATAATATGTTAGCCTCACTTATTTACTCCAAACTTATTTGTTTCTTTTTTGTTATCGGATGTCTAATTTTAATAACATTTTATTTTGATTTCAATTTAAGTAGGGACTTATTAACCTATTGCTCCAATGAGGGGATCATTAATAATTTCTTTTGAAACCTATACTTTTACTTTTTTGTAAAATGGGGAAAAAAAAGAAAAACAGGACACTCTTCCCACATATAGCACTTCAGCAAGCTCAAATGCTTTAGGCGTTTGGAGTGTCCCTTTAATTTAATTTTGAAACAGCCGTGTTGTAACATACACATTAAAATTATGTCATGGCAAACACAAAGATACATCTAAATCCACTTGTAGAAAAATTGCAAACCTATAAATATATGTTGAAAATGTTTTCACGATGTTAGCTGGTTCTGTACGGGTTTGTATGCAGCATCTTTTTGCACGAATAACAATGATTGCAATTGTTTGTTCTACATTGACATGAAATCTCCAAGAATTATATTTTGATCATTAAAGGATTGTGCATCTTCTAAGGTTTGAAAAAAGAGGTGCAGCCATTGTGAAAAGCATGTATTTATTCTATTTTGTTGTTATTTGTCTTTGTGTGTGGCTGCATTAATCAGACGTTCTTTGTTTTTAGGTTGAAGCTGCATAACAGAGCACCATAACTGAAACTACACAGCTGCCAGCATGTTCGAGGAAGATATGGAAGTGGCCATTAAGGTGGTGGTGGTAGGAAATGGTGCTGTTGGAAAGTCAAGTATGATTCAACGCTACTGCAAGGGGATATTCACAAAAGATTACAAGAAAACCATTGGAGTTGATTTTTTGGAAAGACAGATTCAGTACGTATTTCTCGTCTTTCCATTTTGTTTTATAATTTGGCACTCTTGTCACTCATTCTTGTTTAGTCATATGGGTATGTTGCAGAAGGGCTGGGAAAATGGTAGAACCGCAATTGCCATGATGCTTACCCAGAATTTAGAGTGGCATTTGGGGACGAACTGTTTGCCAAACCCTGGCTTATGGTTATCTGTGATTGGTGATATATATATTTTTTCTTCATTCAATTAGTTTTTTCTTATTTTTTTTTTATTTCTTATTTTTACCCAAGTTTTTCAATGAAAGTTTTTATTTGTAAATACATTTTATATATAAAAATGTTATATGCTTTATACATAACATAGAGACACTAACATTAAGCAATTACATTCAGCAAATGGAAAAGGGAAAAAACTTCACTTGAGAAAGTTTACTCTGAGTTAATCAACAATTAACTCAGTTTTGTCCTCACTGAACCGTGTGTCAGATTTACAACAACACATGCACATCTTCTGGTGTCATCAAACTGATGCTCATTGAAAGAGTCATATAGTAGAGCTTTTTAAACCTACTGTACAAACTCATAGGATCATTTGTTGAGTTCTGCACCTGTAAGTGTGTTCTTATTGCATTGTCATTGATACCTGGTTTCAATTTGGCTTAGTAGTTTGGGGAAGGTTATTTCTGGCTAGCTAGCAATGTTTTGTTGTATCTTTTTATCCCAGGCCTTAGGCTTGTTACTGTCTATGTCTCATTTCTCTTTCTTTGTTCTAGTATTAAGCCCAGCTTCTCTAAGATCCTGTAATCCATTCTGATCTTTTTATACTTTCTCACTTTGGTAAATATTTGACCTGTGCTCTCTGTAACGACTAGCCGGTTTGGACATTACTATAGCGCCAAATGGATTCAGAAAGTATTGGTCTGCCGTCATTTTGTTGTGAAGCGCATACAGTGGAATTAGTTCACAGAATGGATCTATTTGCACAAGCCGTCCAGTCACTTTTGGCCTATAAGGCTTCTGTGGCTACTGACAGTACTACTGGTGCAGCAGGTCCTAATGTACCAATTCCATCTGAGCTATCAGTCTTATAAGGCATCCGTTATCATGTCCCTTTCCTCCTTTTTAAAGGAGCAAATTATTGCTTCCCATATACTAATGCCTTGAGATTTCTACAGAAAGGCTTTTATAACAAAGAATTTACATGTTGCTGTGCTGGATTGACTGCTTTTTTCTAAGTTAGTAGTGCACGTGGGCATTTCCAAGACCACATCCTTGGTTAGAGAATTTTGGTGGCCTTTCTTGAAGCAAGGTGTTAGATTTTATTAAGACACGGAGGCTCCTATTATGCTGCACTCTTTCTTTATTTACCTCAGCAGCAAAGAAAAAACTTTATAAACATAACCAATAATAACATTAACAGTCTCAGGTGTAGGGATCGACCGATTATCGGTTTTACCGATATAATCGGCCGATATTCGGTATTTTCGGCAATATCGGTATCGGCCAATAGGGATACCGATATTGCCGATAATACCTCCCAGGACCGCCAGGCTCATTACAAGCCCGGCGGTCCTGGGGGGGCGGGCAGCAAGCGTTTACTCACCTCCCAGCAGCTCCTCCAGCTCCCCAGTGTAAATCTCGCGAGACCCACGGCCAGCTCTGACGGCCGCGGGTCTCGCGAGATTTACACTGGGGAGCTGGAGGAGCTGCTGGGAGGTGAGTAAATGCTTGCTGCCCCCCCCTCCCATCTCCCCTCTACAGCTAAGCCAATGCCACTGGACCACCAGGGATTAACATATCCCCCCTCCCTGGCAAGGCAACAAGCAGGGAGGGGGGACAACAAAAAATAAATAATAATTAAATATATAAAAATATATAATTTAATATAAACATTTTTTTTTTTTTATAAAAAATGCCCCCTCACACATACTCTATTATACACATACACTACACAAACACACTGTGTATATAATTCAGTGTGTTTGTATAGTGTGTGTGTATATATAATGCAGTGTGTTTGTATAGTGTGTGTATATAATGCACACTACACAAACACACTATTATATACACACACACTATACAAACACACACTGAATTATATATACACACACACTGCATTATATACACACACACTATACAAACACACACTGAATTATATATACACACACACTGCATTATATACACACACATTATACAAACACGCACTGCATTATATACACACACTGCATTATACACACACACACTATACAAACACACTGCATTATATACACACACACACACTATACAAACACACTGCATTATATACACACACACTATACAAACACACTGCATTATATAAACATTACACAAACACTGCATTATATACAGTGTGTTTGAGTAGTGTGTTTATATAATGCACACTACACACACACTCTGCATTATATACACACACTATACAAACACACACTACACAAATACACACACTCTGCATTCTTTATATACACACTACACAAACACACACACTTTGCATTTGGTATATACAGCATTCACTTTACACACTGCATTCACTTTACGCACACTACCCACACACTACACAAACACTCTGCTTTCATTATATACACACTAGACAAATACACACTGCATCCACTACATAAACACACTCTGCATCCACACCACTCACACTACACAAACACAGACTGCATCCACTACACACACACTGCACAAACACTGCATCCACTACACACACATACACAGCTCTCCTGTCTAAACACACTGCATCCACTACACGTGGCATGTATATTTTGTGCATTTACCTTTAGAAATAGTTTTTTATTTTCCAAAATGGTAAATGTACAGAATATCGGCAAATTATATCGGCTATCGGCCTGAAAGTTCACAGAATATCGGTATCGGTATCGGCTCTAAAAAATCAATATCGGTCGATCCCTACTCAGGTGTATTCTTCCCAGTAACAGGAACAGCCAATCAGGTTCCACTTCTCCAGCATAATAGGCTCTGTCAACCAATCCTGTTCCTCTTTCTTTGCTGCTCCCTCAGTTAAGTATATCTGATCCCTCAGGCTCCTTAACTGTGGGATTATTATTAATTACCATTATTATTTATTATTATTATTAAGTATTATTATCATTATTTATTGTTTTATTTTTATTATTATTCTTATTATTTCTTTGTTAACTTTAATTCATTTATTGATTAATAATGGTGGATTAATGGATTAATTTATTACTGTATTGATATTTTTATGTTTCATAATTCTTGTTCCTTTTCTGCTAAAGGATTGTTTTCTGCCTTTAACTCTTCTCGGTCCAGCCGGTCCCCAGAGCCTAATTTGCAAACGGGCTCGGGGACGTCGGCTGGAGCCGCACCCGGCGCTTCGCGCCCCCTCCCTTTCTGCGCCGTGAACGGCCGCCACCCACAGAGCTCTCAGAGCTCAGATGCCAGCTCCCTGCTCGCAGCGCATGAATGTGTAACACATTCGCCGCGAGCACAGCTTAACCGCTAATCGGCTGTGTTTCCTCCTCACTGCCGCTCGCGGTGGCCATTTTCTTGACTTCCTGCGCTCGGCACGCAGCTCCACCCCCAATGACCGGTCCTCGGAGTTGGGTTAAAGCTGCAGTGGCGGTCGGACAGCTCCTTTGCTCCCTCCTAAGTATTCCTTATTACATTGCTGTTTTGTGCTATTTCTGTGAGTAATTTATTGTGTCCTTAAAGGTATATTACCTCCCCTTTTTCTCCTCTGGGTTAATCAACCCATTTTAGGTTTCAGCTTAATAATTGTTATTTTGCCAGTGTCATACACCCCAACATGCCTGGTAATAAAGATATGCCCACCCCTCCTGGGTCTCTTATCACCAAACCAGGGAGTGTTAAAACACCCACGGGGGTGTCTGAGATTGGAGCGGCTAACCCCGCTGATTTTGATCCCACTGCTGATATGCAGTCTCTGATTGACAACACTGTCTCATGTTATGACTAAGGCCCTCACATCGGCCATGGGACTGATGTCTGAATCTTTCTCGCAGACTCTTACACAGGCTCTGCTTGAGGCACAGAAATCTGCTCTGCCGACAGTTACCCAGGCTGTGCCTGTAGTAACCCCTTCACAACCTCACACTGGCCGCAAGGCCATTACAAAAATCAAACACTCTTACACGCTACACACCTGTCACAGATGGCGCGCCTAATATACCACCGCGCAAAAGAGCCACTAGCCGGGCAAAATCGGCTAGGTTATGGAAACGGGCAAAAGCCCAACTAGACTCTGAGTCGGATCTCAGCGAGATTGAAGAGGAGACCTGTATGGATCCAGAGGATCCATCAGATCCCGAATCAGATGATATGGTCGAAGACCAGGACCCCAGAGAGCATAATACGCCTCCATCTGAATCGTATGACATGGAGCTTAAGGTCCCAGACGATGCAAACAAATTAGTTGACCCCTATGGGGAACCTCTGTTCGATCCCGATGACCTGCGTCATCCAAGGTCAGCGGACTGGTCCCCTTCGGCCCATGTGGCCAAATACGTTGCATCAAGGACTCGCAAGCCTTTAGATAAGGCAACACGCAATAAGCTACGGGCAGAATGCCCACGTCCCACTGTCCCTGACGAGGCCTGCAGTAGACCCAAAAATTATTCAATTCCTGGGCAAGACTGGCTGGAAGCCTAATAAGGGCCTTGATTTCTCCCTGCGCAATTGCCAGGATAAGATATTGGATATATTGGGCCCAGCAACCAAAATTTTTGATATGGTTGAAAACGACCAAGAGTTGGATCGTACCGCCATAAGTGGTTGGATACAAAGGGTGATTTGTCTGATTGGCAATGCCAACTGTGCGATGGCCACGGAGCGTCGCAAAGCAATCTTATTAAAAATAGAGCCCAAATTGGTGAACATGGCTATAACCGAGCCGGGCACCCAGGCCCGTGGTCTCCTGTTCGGGGACAATTTTGTCAAGGAGCTTGGCTCCTTTGTACATACTTTCACTGCCCTAGACAAGGCGCAATCGAACATGCGCATAGTTTTCCACCCTAAGGTTTTTGGTGGGGCCGGAAGAGCCAGGAGCCGTCTGTCCGGCCGTGCTAACAGGGGTTCATTCCGACAGAACCGAGGCTCCTACACTGGACAAGCCTCCTTCACGGAGCACCACAACACCCCGGCCTTCTTCCCACAACGTGGGCGGCCTTTTCTGTTGTGAGTGGAGGAGATATTGCATTTGTTAATGCTGCCATTATAATTAATCAGTAAAAGAAGATTGCAGTAAATAAACTACTTAAAGGACCACTATATGCACCCAGACCACTTCAGCTCAATGAAGTGGTCTGGATGCCAGGTCCCACTAGTTTTAACCCTGCAGCTGAAAACATTTCAATGAAACTGCTATGTTTACATTGAGGGTTAATAAAAGCCTTTAGTGGCTGTCACGGAACCAACCTCGCCACCAGGCACTGGAGAAGCCTGGTTGCTCGCCTGCTCCCTTTGGACTATGGCCCTAAAGGTTAAAGCGTTTATTTTCCCTCTCTCCAGCGGCAGGCTATGGTTCAGGGAGAGGAGCTTGTTACCCCCTCTCCCCAGCGGCAGCCTAACCCACCAAGGGGAGATGTTAAGCCCCACAACTGTGCCGATGGGACCGTAGTCTCTGCACTTACAGCACAAGGGGTAGGGACGGTCGGTCCTGTTCCCCAGCCACAGAGCGGTGTATCCAGAGGGGAGACAATCGGTCTCCCCCTTCCACAACCAGGCTACTTCCGTGGTAGCGCTGGCACCAGGACAGAGTACCGCTGGTCTCTGCCCACTCAGCAACCCACCAAGGCAGCCTACCAGTTTCCCGCACAGCCGTGGTGAGGCACCTGGACCGGGACAAGTTTATCCCTTACTCTGGTGTAGTAGCCATTTTTTGCGGGTGGGCTGTACTACTGTTTGTGCTTCGTGGGTGGATTGCTGGACTAACCAGGGCACTGACCAACAGGAGGTCCGATAACCTGTTAGTCTGATTGGTAAAGGGGAGACATGTGGCGGAACCAACCTCGCCACCGGGCACTGGAGAAGCCTGGTTGCTCGCCTGCTCCCTTTGGACTATGGCCCTACAGGTTAAAGCTTTTATTTTCCCTGCAGAAAGGCTTGTTCTTGCCTTTCTGCCGGGGGTTCGGTAGATTCAAGCTACCGAACAAACTACCGTACGAGGGACCACCTGGGAGCTGGGTGCCGTCAATTGACCGCCCAGAAGCTGCGGTTAACCGCAGCTTAATTGATGAACGCTGGGTGGCCTTTGTTTGTTTGCCGAACACGTGGCAGCGGCCATTTTAACTCCCGAACGGCCAGCGGTGTTCAGCGCTCAAACTATGGAACTGAAAACGGACACTTTATTGCGCCAACACCGCTGAGCCGCCAGCCTCCTTACCTCTGCATTCGGTAATGGAACTGACTGGCTGTTCATTCGGTAGTTTGACTGTATGAACAGCCTCACCCCAGATAGCCATGCCATGGAGCCTATTCGTGTAACGAAAGACTATGGGAAAGACTTTGGCTCCATGGCGATTGAACTGTATGCATGTGATCTGAGCGCCATTCGGTAATAATGTGCGCTCAGATCTAAGCTATCTGGGGATATGTAGAATGTATATATTTTATGTACTAAATGTATCAGTATGTAATTTTAAGTCTTTTATTGTCTTTTTGTCTGCCATGTGTGTAATGGAGTTTTGCCTCTGTCCTTGGAGATAATCTGATTACTTCTCTCCAAGGCAGAGAGGAGGGATTGTAATGCATTGTGGGATTGTTTAAAGGTGTATGTCTGTGATTGGTCAGTGTCCTATATGTTTCCCATCTGGTCCCCTAGGGGAGTGTTCACCAGGTGGGAGACCTGCATAAAAGCCGGGCAGTTAGCCCCAGTAAACCAGATTCTGCTTAACCCTCAAACCGAAGTGTCGTCTCGTATTTGGGGGAATTGGATTGTATGCTGATTGCCAGGAGTGTAAGCGGATTGTATGCTTTTCCTGTTCAGCTATTCCAGTGTTTTTGTATTTCCAGTTCAGGAGATTGGGGGAATTCAAGTGTGTGCAGTTCGGGAGTTGGAAGATTCGTGTAGTTTGCAGTTCGGGAGATTGGTGCTTGCAGTAGCTGCTTGTCTATCTGGAAGGGGAATATCGCCTAAAAGTTTAACCTCTGGTGAGCGAAACGGTCCGTTACAGTGGCTGTCTCACTGACAGCCACTAGAGGCCGCTTCTGCGATTTTTCACTGTGAAAATGGCACTATAGTGGTCCTTTAATGAAGACCATTAGATTTCTGTTTAATTATTTTATTTATTGTGTTTGTATTGGTCACTAGCTATCTTTAGAGGTGCATGTGTATATACAGTTGTGCTAAAACGTTTGCATATCCTGGCAGAACATGTGAAATTTTGGCATTGATTTTATTAATATGACTGATCATGCAAAAAAAATTATTTTATAGAAGGATAGTGATCATATGAAGCCATATAAAATAAATTAAATTCTTTATTTTTGGAGTGCAAAAGTTGTCATACAGGCGCACAATGTCAGTACAGCAAATTTACAGAGCATGTAAATAGTGTCAGTTAAAGGTGCTGGCATGACATGAGAGGTGCACTTAACAATATAGACATGCATTGAGCGACAGGAATTTGACGTAATAGCAATAAAACCTATATGGGATGTAAAACTGAAGTGATTTCCCCGCGACTCACCCCCTATCCACGGCATCACCATCCTGACCCTGCACATGATTCACAAGCAGCAGAACTCCTCTTTTTTGAGACACACGCACCCTGAAACATACAAAATCATACAACAAAGGAAGTCCAAGAGCCAGGCCACCGTCTGGTTCCGAGACAAAGACATACTGAATGCAAACAATATCATGTAACCGACAAATGACAGTATCTCCACAAAGATATACTACAAACGGGGGGGGAGGGCGGGGGAGAGGGAAGGAGGACCTGGACAACAACATCGACACCCCTAGGACATAACAAACACCCCGTAGGGCCCATAACGATGCAGCACTAAGAAGGGGTACGCAACAGAGAGAAGCGACATAAACCATTGTGAACTGGGTTCCTCCCGCACCTTACTCTCTCTCTCGCTCTCCTCTCTATCCTTACCATTGAAAATCATGTATAACTCAAGCCTATAAGACCACCGCATATATGTAACGGTTAATTGTGTGATTGTAAACACAAGAAAAATGGAATGTAAGCTGAAAATGTTCACCTGTGCATTACCTTCCCCTACCCTCCCACAATTTATTTTCTGGAACCCACACCCCACATACCATACTGCATAAAACAAAATGAACCATAAATAAAGAATTAAAAAAAAATAAAAAAAATAAAAAACCTGAAGTGAATGTGTAACTGCCACAATACTTTTGCTCGTATGGAGATTGTTTTGTTGTATGGTGACATTGTATAGCTTGAAAGTATGCATGCATTTTTGATAACGTTAAAACGTGATAGTGGCCTGGGACCCGGGCAGGGTTAATGACAGAGCAGCTAAAGCTGACTTTTCCCAGGGGTGTCCAGGAGCCAGACAGTTAATGGTGTTGGAAACTTACTCAGACCGTCTGGATGAGATACCCAGGTGTCCGAAGTAAGTACTGGCTTGAGACTGAAATCTTCAAAAATAATAATTAAATGATATGAATGTAAAAAGTCATATAGCAAGCATAACCGAATTGGTGGTCAAATACCCGAATTGGGTAGAAAATCTAGCCCTAATGGCACACCTCAAAATATCCAAGTCAATGGAGTGCTCCTAGATTAGTCCCAATAGTAGCTACAACAAATAGACTTTAATCATGGTAGGTCAATTCTGATAGCTACAGACTATAGATAGACTTAGCTAAAATAGCTAAGTAGAGTGTTGACTAGGATCACTGGTCCTTAGGTAGGGAGTATTCTTGATTAAGACTGCTCTGGAGGCCACAAGTGACACTTGTAAAAATCTATCAATATGAAGCCAAAAGAGATTAAAGTAGTCTAACAGATAATACACAAGACTGTCCTGTAATCATCTCCATATCAGAGGATTAGATAACTGTAATGAGATCTAAAGATAAAACTTAAGACTCACAGTATATCATTACCTATACTTAAGAAGATGATTTAAGCTTGCAGGACTACAAGTATAAGTCTTGTGGTATAGTTAACTACTCCCAACCATCCAGTCCAGTGTAATGACCCTAAACCCTAGCCCCTGACGAAGGTGCATCACAGAAAGCACCGAAACGTGCGTCGGGTTTCTTCTTTCTTTCACTTATTTTTTCACTGGGGCACTGTCACTATGTGTAGGTAACCAACAATCTAAGTATGGTTCTACACATTAGATCACTATAATTTTCACTTTTTAAATTTTCACCTCATTACACTACACTGGGTTGGTACCACTAGTTGGACCCACCAACAAGGGTAGAGATTTACTCTTGGTTAATGGGGTTGGTAACAATTTTGTGGTAATTAGGATGCCAATTAAAAAATTTGCATACAATTGTACCATAAGCAATTCTCTTTGCCATAAGAGCTATTCCATATGCATTGGGATAATATGCATCATGGTGTGGTTCCCCTAACCTTGGGGCTGGCAGGGGGATGTTGGAATGTAGGTGACGAAGCATATCGTCTGGGGCTAAAGTGAAGTTAGCGGGCTCTACGCTATCCACTAGGGATTGTCGGGTACTAAAACTTTGCTCCGAGTTTCCGTTTGGTAACCCTTGAGAACAAGTAGTGTAGAGGAAAGACTTATTATCTTTAAAAAAAAAAAAAAATAAATAATAAAATAAAATAAAAAAAATATATAATACACACACGTGAGTCATGGGTGTATAGAACGTGAGTGTCTGTGCTTCTTGGTAGTGCAGCCTGGAGGCTTGCATGCCTGATGGCTAGCATACTTCCCATCTGGAGGCAGGTTGCTGGGTCTTGGGAAGGTCCCGCTCTTGGCACGAAGGGGGTGATGTTCCTTGGGTCCCATAGATCGCGGGATAACTCTGGGTGCTAGGTTGCAGGCAAGTCAGGTAGGCCCAGCGCTGTCATAAAGGCTGGAGCAGCTTCTGGTGAGGTAAGCGTGCATCTGGTCGCATTGTGGTTTGCTTGTAGGGAGCCATTCATTCCCCATCCACAGGTCACTCCAGCGTTTCTCAATCAGGCTGGGACTGGTCCAAAGGACTTTCTCCATAACAAAGTGGTTCTTGTAAGGTCTTGGAAGAAGGAGAGGTGGGTGCCTTCAAAGGGCAGTGGTGTGTTGACCTTCAGGGCCATCGTGATTTGGATTTTGTCTTGAACTGATACACAGCGCAGGATCATGTCCATGACCATATTGGTGGGAGATCTAGCAGAGCCTGATATGCAGTAAATTCCATCTATGGCTATTTTCTTAGCGACAGTGTGCTTTGAGTAGGGTTTTTTTTTTTTTTTTCAGGGTTGTTAGGGTTTTTTCCTGCTTAAGAGTGTAACAGTTGACACATGGCTAGACATTATAGTCTAATTATTACTGGGATTTTTTTTATTCCTGAACACAGTGGTAAATCCACATAAAATGGTTTTCTGTAATGCTTTTGCCGTAATAACCTGATAAGGGACTAGTATATCTTAATGATTCTGGATTGACTGTGAGTGACCCATATGTGCAATCTTGCATGGTATCTCTTGAGACATCACCTGTGTGGTATTTTCCTGGCTGGCATGGCTGTCACACTGATTCAGCAGGTGCTTACTAGCAACGCTCACGGACTAATAACTATAAATAGAATACACTTTTGGTATGCTGTAATGGGGACCCAAATGGTCAAAGCTGCCGATTAAAGGTGCAAACATATCTAACTGCTAATATAAAACTTTCACAATACAGCTGTGAATGTACAGAAGAAATCTAAATACCGTATATACTCGTGTATAAGTCGATCTCATGTATAAGTCGAGGGCAGTTTTGTGACCAACAATTGTGAAATATGCTATGCCTCGTGGATAAGTCGAGGGTAAAACTTGGGGCTATGAAATTCTGTGATTTTTAGAACTATATACACACTCATACAAACACACTCTGCATTATACACACACACACTCATACAAAAAATCTGCATTCTACACACACACTTATACAAACACACACACACACACTCTGCATTATATACGCACACACTGTGTGTATATAATGCGGTGTGTGTGTGTTTGTATGAGTGTGTGTAGAATGCAGATTGTTTGTATGAGTGTGTGTGTATATAATGCAGAGTGTGTGTTTGTATGAGTGTGTATATAATGCAGAGTGTGTGTTTGTATGAGTGTGTATATAATGCAGAGTGTGTGTTTGTATGAGTGTGTGTAGAATGCAGATTGTTTGTATGAGTGTGTGTGTGTATATAATGCAGAGTGTGTGTAGAATGCAGAGTGTGTGTGTGTGTGTGTACTGGGTGGGAGGAGGGCATTTTTATTATAATTATTTTATTTTAATATTTTAAGTTTTTTATTTTATTTTAATATTTTAAGTTTTTTTTATTTTAATATTTTTCATGAGTATTTTTTTTTATATTTGATTTAATTTGCGTCCCCCCTCCCTGCTTGTTAGCTTGCCAGGGAGGGGGGCTCTCACTCCCTGGTGGTCCAGTGTATGGGCTGTGTAGGAGGGGGGGCTGACAGTGAGCGGTTACTTACCTTCCTGCAGCTCCTGTCAGCTCCCTTCTCCTCCGTGCAGCTCCTCTGTCAGCTCCCACTGTAAGTCTCGCGAGAGCCGCGGTGACCCCGTGGCTCTCGCGAGACTTACAGTGGGAGCTGACAGAGGAGCTGCACGGAGGAGAAGGGAGCTGACAGGAGCTGCAGGAAGGTAAGTTAATGCTCTCTGCCAGCCCCCCAACAGGACCGCCGGGCTTGTAATGAGCCCGGCGGTCCTTGTCTGTATTATGGCAATGTAAGTTGCCATAATACAGACATTAACTCGAGTATAAGTCGAGTGAGGGTTTTTCAGCACAAAAAATGTGCTGAAAAACTCGACTTATACTCGAGTATATACGGTATAGCATAATACAGTCAAGGAAAAAAAAACTGCACTTTCTTTGTATTTTATATATTTTTATTGTTAACAAATGTAATCGTTTTATACCTATCCTTGGTCTTGACACAGTTGTTCCTGGCATGGCCTCTACAGTCTTGTAGAAACCCCATTTTATATTTTGTATATTGGTTGATCTGAGAGGGGATATTGTCTGGGTTTTTTTTCCCATAGAACTTTAGGTTGAGGGTGTGGGATTTATATACGTCTCTGCTAATCCTATACATAAACCTGGGACTTCTAGTCTTTAAATTGATACATAAGAATTTCCTGACCATACATGAAACTGAAAATGAAATGCAAGGGACCTTTCAGAATAGCATAAACTATTCTTTCATTTGTATCGGTTTCGTGCAACATCTGTGCATATTATATTTGGTAATATGCCAAGATTGCTGAAACTAATATATATATATATATATATATATATATATATATATATATATATTATGTGTATATGTGTGTGTATATATATATATATATATATATATATATATATTATGTGTATATGTTTTTTTTTTTTTTTCTTGTTCTCTTCTCTGGTTTTACTAGCATCCATTACTGGCAAAATGTACAGTGTATTGAGAAGCTAATGAGCTGTTTGCAATAAAGCAGCATTGTAATCCTGGGCTTTTTCTCTAGAGAGCATTGCAGAAAGTGCCTTGTCGTCAGTCTCAACTCATTACCTTATTCCTTCACACCAGAAATAGGCACATCAAACAACATCGTAATCCGAACTAATGAACTCATGTTAAGAAGACCGAAAATTCACATGGGACATGATCATGCATAGTAGCAGGCTCTATATGCCATCAAATTAGATGGTGTTCTGACTCCTGTAAGGCTGTTTAAAATACATAAAACAAATTCTCCTCTGAGGCTTGCTGGAAGCCTTCTTGGGGTATTGGCGCACATTTTAATGTTTTGAGATCCTGTCAAAAGCTACTGCCATGTTGGAATAAAATAATCTTGAATAGTCACGGCTGCCCAGGACGTCTTTAAAATATTGATTACTCCCCATATACCTTCTTTTAGCAGCGTAATGCAAAATGTTAGTATAGGTGTGTTGGAATCCTTGGTTAACTTTAAAACTGTTATCCTTAGAATGACCGGTGTCCTTATAATAACGTTATAATGGCGCTGCATTAAAAGAACCTAGGTGTTTTTAATGTGGTACCCTGCATCTCGTTGCATAGGAGTACAGCTGTGAATCATAGGAAATAACATTCACAGCATCTGGATTACATCTGCCCCTTGTTCCTAGTTCCAGCTTTTATAATAATGCTGTTATGAATGGTGATTTAATGACATGCTACATTATGACCATGTTGGCGTTGTTGCCATGTTGCCCAAACTAAACTTGATATTTTAAAGTCACATTTTGACAGTGCCTTTTTAAAGATCCAATTTAAACCTCTGGACTGATAAATTCCCTCCTTTACTAAAATATTTTATTTCCTGTTAAATACTCCAGATTTTTTTTTCTATGCATTTATTCTTTTGGCGGCATGTTAACACTATTTACATATTTACAGTCTCGTTGTTGCCTTCCGCGGTTTGTTTTTCGTGTACTGTAAAAATGTTAAATCATTTAAAAACACAAACCAGTGTAACCGCAACATGGTTAACATTATCTCTTGGTTTTTGTTTTTCAGAATAAATGATGAAGATGTGCGGCTAATGTTATGGGACACAGCTGGTCAGGAGGAGTTTGATGCAATTACTAAAGCTTATTACAGAGGTAATACTTTATCCGTAATACATTGGCTCATGTATGTTCATTCCATGCTTTTTTCAATAATGCTACACTTAAGGGAGCAAAAGAGAGGAACAAACCTGGAAATGTAAAACCCGTAAATGTGGCATATATTTGCATGTCTCACTTTGTAATATTTGAATGATTTTTTTTAGATAGCTGTGATTTTGTGTGTGTTTGTGTCTGTTTATGTAGTGCTGACATTCTGCACAGTTTAATGGGTGACAATAAGCAATGGAAGAGGGGTGTGGCATGGGCTCAGACAGACATGGCTGCCTAACCGCACAGCTCCACAACACCACAGTTAATAGCGTACCACACTAAACCTACCAGAACGAAGAACCTACCTCCTCCGAGAACTACAGAAGGAATGAGTAGCCATAGCTCTCTTACAAGAGACCCACTTCCGCAAGTGATCTGCACCTGCACTGCGTAACAAATACTACCCCACCAACTATTTCAGCAACCACCCCACGGCCAGGAAAACGGGGGTAGCGATTATGGTAGCCGCCAGATTACGATTCCGAGAATTATAAAAGAAGATAGATGAGAGGGGCAGATATGCCTTCGTTAAGGGGGAGATATCATGCCGTAAACACACATTGGCAACGATATATGTACCGAACCGCAATCAATCATGTTTCCTTAAATGCAAACTAAAGAAACTAGCAGAGTTTACAGAGGGCATGTTGATAATGGGAGGATACTTCAATGTCCCACTGCACCCTAAAAGGCACTCCTCCACAGGACATGGCAGTATCCCGCAGAGAGAGATCGGAACTATCCATCAGACCCTGAGGAACCTGAGATTGGTGGATTGCTGGAGGGCCCAACATCCGATAGATAAAGATTACACCCACTAGTCACTGATACACAAATGATACTCTAGGATATATTTTCTGCTCTTGCAACAGGAAAATCTAACAAGACTTCAGAAGACCTCCATCGGCACCCCGACATGGTCGGACCACAGCCCGGTTGCAATGGAAATCAACTCCCCCTTCACAAGACCAGTAAAGAGGACCTGGAGGCTCAACGATGCCCTACTGAATGACTTAGAAACCAGAGACCAAATCACCCAGCCACAACTACTACTACGGACGACATCGGACATGACGGTATGGGAGGCTCATAAAAGCGGGCTCCGAGGCCGAATCATTCAACTTGCGTCACACAAGAAAAAGGAAGCTGGTACACATGTTCGAGATCATAGACTCTATTGCAACATTGGAAACACAACATAAATGCAACCAAGTGGAGGAAAACTACAATGAACTTCTGGAAGCCCGAAGACACTTTACTACTCAAACGACATCTAGGACATCTCCGCAGATCCAAACGATTCTTTTATCTGCATGCAAACAAGGGGGGCAAAATTCTCGCACAAATGCTTAGAGGACAGCAACTAACCGCACAAGTACTCAAACTAAAACTGCAAGGAGGATCGTCCACCCAGCACCCAGAGAAGATTGCCAATGAAATACTACTTAAATGAAATACAATCAAATACTACTCAACACTGTACAACACACATCGGCAAGGGGATGAAGAATATAGACGCATCAAACAAGAACGCACGGAACGCTTCCTGGAAGACTTTCTTCCTAGGACCGTGACGACCGAAGTCGGGATTGCTCGACTTACCAATAACCGACAACGAAATATGAGCTGCAATCAAAACTACAAAAACAGGCCGCTCCCCAGGCCCACATGGGCTGACGCTAGACTACTACAAACACAAAAAACTCACAAAAGCCTTGAACGCACTCATCACAGGAAGCGAATTTCACGCAGAATGCCTGTCGGACACTATTGCCGTATTACCTAAACCAGGCAAGGACCCTGAGATCTGTGGTAGCTACAGACCTATTTATTTCCTAAACATTGACACGAAACTCTTCACCAAAATACTGGCTAACAGAATCCGTATGTTGATGCCAAAATTGTTACACCCTGATCAGACTGGATTCATACCTGAAAGGGAGGCTCGGGATAGCATCCTGAGGGTCCTCGCCATACAGCACCTGGCGAGATGAGGAGGTTCGCCACTCCTCCTGCTCTCTACAGACGCTGAAAAGGCGATAGACTGGATTTTTCTAAAACTATATTACGACAACTAGGTTTTACTGAAACTTGGATCGCAGCTATCTACAGCAACCCAAACGCAAAAATCAGAGTCAACGGAACCCTGACAGAATCCTTATTGATTTGAAATGGCACGAGACAAGGGTGCCCTCTATCCGCGTTACTATTTGCCATAACGCTGGGGCCCCTGCTGGAAGCGATGAAACGAAACGTCAACATCACAGGGCAGAAATGGAAAGACTCCACGCACTTGGTGGCTGCATACGCGGATGGTATGTTATTTTTTTATCACACAACCAAGAATCACTCTACTGTGCCTTATGAAGGAATTAGAAAATTATGGGCAACTATTGGGCCTCAAACTCAATCTAACTAAATGCGAACTTCTCGATATAACTGACCCGGCTGAGGAGCACAGAGCTATCTTGTCCGCCTTTCCCTTCCGTTGGTGCCAGTCAATGAAATACCTGGGTATATGGGTGACGACAGACCCAGCTACTCTATACCAGACAAAATTAACCCTGCTCCTCATACGAATACAGCAAGACCTACGGAAATGGAACTATCCGCACAGCTCTTGGTTGGGCCGCTTTGCGGTAATTAAAATGAACGTCCTACCTAGGCTGCTGTATTTGTTCCAAACGATCCCATTATCACTACCGACAGCTTTGTTTGCATCTCTGAGAGCAGCAATCCGGAAATACGTATGGAGGGGATGCAGGCCTACTGCTCTGCCTACCTAGAAGGAGTGGTGGACTTGCGCTCCCTGACCTGCGCAAGTACCACTACGCAACAACCCTATAGAGAATCCTAGAATGGCACACTAACCCACGGCACAAACAGTGGATTGTACTGGATAAGGGCTCATGTAACCCCTCCATCTTCACCTCCCTGTGGAATACCAGGAAACCAATATCAAACAAATTAAACAAACTCTACCCCACACAAGGGAACAAAACACCCGCAAATGGTTACCTTATCTTTGATTATAAATTCTGGACTACGAGACAAAAAGGTTAGGTCTCAATCTCACGGACCTGCAAGTCCAAAATATGTAACATCAAAGTGCTAACTATTATCTTTATTGGAGACCTATGCGTCTCACTGTGTGGATGCTTAAATAATCTATATAAGTACTGAAATGAAAAAACAATCATACAATCATATTTACACAACA
Source organism: Pelobates fuscus (assembly GCF_036172605.1). Classification (NCBI taxonomy): domain Eukaryota; kingdom Metazoa; phylum Chordata; class Amphibia; order Anura; family Pelobatidae; genus Pelobates; species Pelobates fuscus. The sequence goes on along the minus strand of NC_086318.1, from coordinate 170,592,863 downwards.
TAATAGAAACACTATCTTTACCTTATCTTTAAGTATAATTGACTATTGAAAATAACTGACCTAATGAATTCAGCCCAGAGTCCCCATGGTAAGATCTCCCCAACTGACCAGAACTCCCATCGCTCCATTCCTAGTTCAGTATTAACAAATAATTTATACTTTTTTTTTTTTTTAAAGCCCCAAAACAGTCTGCAGTGCTGTCCATTGTTACAAGTAAAAAGTCAATGGTACATTACATATGAGACATTTAAAAATTCGACAAATACAGGAGAGGTTGAGGGCTCTACAGGTTTGCTTCCATTTTCCCTAAACGTTCAGTCTGTTCCATGGAATTTAACTATTGGGCTTCTTATTTTGAGCCACTAGTGTGCACACACGCTCTCGATTTATCCAAAGTCCTCTATGCTGCCAGCCATGGAGTCTGCACAGGGTTAAATTAAGCTCTGTGGAAGGCACACTGACCGGCACTTTTTTTTTTTTTTTTTTCTTCTTTAGGGAGAAGGCAGGTGTGTTCTAATAGCTATCGTAATCTGAAATCAAACCTCTTTCTGCAATAGTTATTAAATATTAAAGTGCTGTTTTCACTATCAGGTGGTCTGGTTATGCTGAAAGCTTTGAGTTATGTTTAGCATCTCATGCTCGTTCATGGATGTGGATACTCATCCCTACTCTAATCAGGTTCAATAAAAGGTTCAACTAGTACAAGGTCTGAGAAATATGGGAGATTAGAGAATTATTTAAAATGTAACTTTTATTCAATCAGTTATAATAGGAGTACTGTACAAAAAAAGAAAAGTAACAACCCCTTCTCTCCACCCTAGCTAGTGACTACACTATAAAGTTACATAGAGGATAGTAGAAAAGAGCTTAATGGAAATACTCTCAAAATGCACAAATACCTAAACATGGTTGTGAGTAATACAAGCAGTGAGAGTAAATAAATAGTTATATATAACTGTGAACTGTAAAGTAACTTAATACCGTGCTCACGTTCCTTTGGAATTTAACGGATGGAGAGGAGGGTGGAGATGAACCAGTCCTATACAAAATAGTACCTATCTAAATAATTCTCCACATAAACCTATATAATAGTGTGCCTACAAGGGAAGTAGCGGCTCCACCTAATCTCTTACCTTGAGACAGCAAGCACTCCCCTTTTGTTCCTACATCACCATCAAGGGTTCTTGTAACAAAACCCTAATACCCTAGCAGAAAGCAACTGGAGAGCGCTGATCCTGTAAGAAAAAGAAGAAACACTATTATAAAGCTGTCTGACAAATTTGCCCTATGTACCTTGGCATGTGGAAAAACGAACCCCAAGTGCCTACATAACCACCCAGCTATCCCTAATCCAATGTGTGACGGAGCTCCATTTGCTGAAAACTCTTTCCACCCTGGACCTAGCTGCAGCTTTCTCCTTCCAGGCAGGTATTTTCCCCTCTGACTTTGCCTCTTCAGCTCCTCTCCCAGACAGGTATCCACACCTCCGCCTACACTGTGATCAGATACTGCCTTTACCAAGGCGTTTGTGGCTCTCAAGCCTAGCTCTTTTTAACTTGTCCTGAGATCTAGGGGCCAAGCAACCAGCCAAGAGGTCTGAAGACTCTGTTACTGGGATCCCTAAATAAACCAACCTGGGCACACCGATCCAAAAGGAACTAACACATAGTTCTTTATTTTGGACTTTGTTTACTTGTCCTTAAACATGTGGTGAAAAGAATTTAAAATACAAATATACCGAACATTGTAGAATGAGCAATTCTAATTAATACATGAACTATATAATACAAGTAACAATGTAAAGCAATAAAAAAACTAATTATTAATTTAGCTACTCATCTGGTTGCCCTAATTTGCATACCAACATTATGTAAATGTACACATCTCTATTCAGTAACCAGAGGGCGCTGCAGAGTTATCAAACTAACAATGCGTAGTTTGTTTTTCAATTGCTACCATTACAAGCCCCTTTAGGGTCTTTTGGGACCAGGTCTATAATCCGTAAATAAGAGGCTGCCCTGCAAGCCCCTCCAAAAGACCATAACATGGGAACTTCTGTCACACAATGTAGCAACAGAAAATTATTTACAGTGGTAATGTGTTACTCATAGTGCAAAAATATTAATTATTTTATTCACCTGGCCTAGGTTGGTATCATAATTGGTAGGCAAGCCTATGAGAATACTTGTTGAAATATCGTCATTCATGTGTGTAGAGACATCTGACTCCTTCTCCCTCCAAATACTAATCCCCGGTATACCTCCCACTCCTCCCCCACCCTTTCCTATTGGCAATGGTACCAGACAGGAGTCCCTCTTTTATTTGCCTTATTCTAAGAACATCTAATCACTAAGATAAGTTCCACTCCCTCCGTTACGGGTATTGTTATAATTTATAGAGAGTATAAACTCTTGACATATGCTGATGTGATGCTCACCCTCACTAATCCAGACTCTTCCTTACATACTTCATTCTCAGTACTGCAATACTTTTCATCTTTGGCTGGTTATAAAATGTATTTTTTATACATTTTTGGCATAGTCCATCCACATCCCCCATGTCAGACCGCAATATGTGACTGAGACATATGGCTTTCTAATAACCTCACTGCTATAGTTTACTTAGATATTCAAATAACTGCCACCCTCTCACAACTATATTCCACAAACTACACCCTGATGATTGCTAGACTAAACAGAGACTGAATACACTGCGCGAAGATGACCCTCCATCTCAGATCTCCGACTTCTCGATTTGTTTCAAGGGTTTCCGAAACCACTGTGTACTGTGGATTTCAAATCCCTTCAGTTAGCTATAGGTCGGCAGTATAGAGTTGGCCGCTCTGTTCTGTTCAATCCTAAATTGTTAGGTGGTCTGGGTTTGCCTAGCTTCACTTCCTATTATATTGCGACACAACTGACTTAGATTCAGGACTGGTGTCTAGTTGACCTAGAATCACCTTTGTGATGCAGATCTCCCACAGTTTTTTATTTGGCGTCAAAATCCTTTCAACTCCCAATCTCTACTACCTACCGCTGTATTCTTAACTCATTACATATTTGGGATAGTTGAACTAAGAAGTCTGAGCTTACGACTCTCCAATTTACCCTGTTTTAAGGAACTCTGAGTTTTCAAGATATATGTACCTATTTTCTATTGGCATGTTGGTTACTTTTGAAGATTTGTTTTCTCCAATTGCGCAGTTTTGCCCTAACATCTAGGGTCTGTATCGCAGCTCAGCACCACCCTACAACATTTGATTAGCTTTATCTTGGAGCATGACACTATACTATCCGATTCACTTACATCAGTATTAGATTTGAAAGACTTCCCCTATGTTGCTAAGTGGGTCACTGAACTGGGAGGAGGAGCTCAGATGAGATGACTGGGCTGACAAATCTTCCATATGTGTCACTCCTAGAAGAGCAGGGAGGGGTGCAAAACCAGGGAGTTGGCCTGGACTTGCCGCTGGATTTTGTATGTTGTATGAACAAGTATGCATGTTCAGGTGAGTGCAGCCCTCTTGGTTTCTTTTATATATTTGGGAGTTCAGGCCAACTCCCTGGTTTTGCACCTCTCCCTGTCACAGGTTCCAGGCCCTATTTAACCTTGGACTGCAGATAGCCCGATATGGATTATCCTCCCCCCTCCCATCCCATAGTAAGTGGATTTATCTCATAAGAGCAGACATTAGGTTGTTAGAATAGGACCTACCAAGAGTGGGGTACATTGACGTTGTGGCAGGTTTATGATCATCTACTGTAACTATACTCCCATTATATTTTGCCAACGGGAGGTGTTTTTAAATAAAATGATCAAATTCTGTGAGACTTGAAATTGCTGTTGGGTGAATGAGTGAGGGTGCTGGATTTTGTATGTAATAAATATATATACTATTTAAAAATATATATATTTTAACCCTTTTATGCTGTCATTGGGGGGAGGAGAGGTTACGATGAATGAGGGGGCGGGTGGGGGGGGGGGGGGGGGGGTCACAGAGGGCCCTATAGTGTTAGATCACAGTTTTGTATTCCTAACACTGTATAGCTCCTTTAATTCTGATCTACAGCATGCTAAGCTATGCATTTTAAAGATCTAGCACTTAAACTACAAAACACTCATCAGGCTGTGTATTATATGTAATTATTAGGTGCCCAGGCTTGTGTGCTTGTGTTTTCCACAACTGATCGGGAGTCCTTTGAAGCCATAGCCAGTTGGAGAGAACAAGTGGTAGCAGAAGTTGGTGATATTCCCACAGTTCTTGTTCAGAATAAAATTGACCTGCTTGATGACACGGATATTAAGAAGTGAGTTGACTTTTGCCAGTAATTGTGTTTAAAGCATCTTCCTAATGTATAACTACTACTTCTAATATTGTTTATAAAACAGACAACATATTCTACAGTGGAATTATACGGTTTTCTTTTAATTTTATTTTTTCCCATTGCAGTTGTATTATAAAGGGAAAAAAAAAATGATTACACTGATATGTTATAGTTTAATTATTTATACCATAACATGTATTCCATAGTTACTATTTCAACACCAAAAGGGACAAGTTTGCATCATGTGTGTATTGGTTTGTTATTTGTTAAAAATTACAAATATTATGTTTTTTTCCCTTCTAGTGAAGAAGCAGAATCATTGGCAAAAAAGTTAAAATTGCGTTTTTACCGAACCTCAGTTAAAGAAGACTTAAATGTTAACGAAGGTAAGTTTAAATGTGTTTATATAAACCATTAGACATATAGAGATTTTTACATTTTATTTTATAGTAATGAATGAAAAAATTCATAGCGGCACATACCATTGTTTGCCCTTTTGTTGTTAGGACAACCTCTGCTTGGAATTACAGGGAAAACATACTTAATTATATGAGATTGTTGGTGTAAATGAATCTACCTGGAAATAACCAAACTTCTTACATGGCATTTTCCTTTCCTTGCTATTCCTCTAATACCCATGAGACTTTGTTCATTTCAATATTTTATGCCATTTTGTATTATCAGAGTGTCTGAGATCTTCTTTATAGATAAACGGCCTCCAGTTGGAGAGGTAGTTATTTACTGTCCAGCCTGTAGAAGGAAGAACCAATGTGTATCATTGCAAAGCAATCTATAAAATGTGTGCTTTTGTATGGCTCTTGTGACTGCCAGGCCAAATGAACCCTCTTGGGAGATCAGATTATCTCCACAATAGGAATGCATTGCTCCTCTGTTTTCCCAAGGGAGCTTGTGAATGGTGGGGGCGAAGTCCACTTGTGCCTCTCCCTTGAGATCATGGGCTTTTGAGTGATTTAGAGCATTGTGGCAGGTTACCATAGCACTTATCGGACTCACTTAGAAGCACCAGATTATCATCAATATCGTGGTATAAGGGCATAAGAAAAAAAAGTCCAACTTCAGAGACAATCCGCAAACATTACCACATGCACACATACAATCTCACAAAGCAACCACCATACCCATAGATTACATAAACCGTTTCCAAACACACTCCAGTAACAGTAATAGTACAGATTAACTGCCAGTGATTAAATATTTTTTTTTTATCTTACAGTTTTTAAATATTTAGCTGATAAATACCTTCAGAGGCTAAAACGACAAACTGCGGAAGACACAGAAGTTGTGCATTCAAGCAGCAACAAAATTGGTATGTATTACATACATGTATATATTTGAATGGTGAAACCGTTGACCCTTTTTCTGAAACTCCATAACATGTGACTAAAGGCACTCTGTCCATTTCAGATGACCCATCAAAAAAAAACTCTCTAATGAAGTTACCATTTGTATTGGGAAAAATGTAAAGGAAATAATTTATTTATTTTTAGCAAATCCTTTATCAGTTCCTGATGACAACTGAGCTTTGTAAGCAAAGATAGCCTACTTAACTAAAAATTTAGTTGGAATGTGTGTAACATGATAGCTGGTGGTACAGCTGTTATCATTTACAATGCATTTACAATCGTCCTATGTAATGACTGGATCTGCAGGTAGAAGATAATCTACTTACAGCTGCTGGACAAGTGTTTATGGGATATGATCAGGCCACTTAGACTAGAATAAGAAATAACCCTTTTGGTTGGAATGTCTTTTCCTTGTATGGGAGAGGTCTGCCTGAAGCTGCTAGCAGACCCAGTAGCAGTACACCAAGGGACACTTTACGGATATTAATGGTTTCTTTTAATTTGATTTTAATATCTTAATGTTTTGTATAATGCGTTACAAATATGGAGTACTTTTCCAACTATACAATTTTATCTAACTCATTAGTACTTGTTGTTCCTGAAAGAATCCAGTTTGTAAAATGATACACAGGGAAATGGAAAGACCATTTTAATGTTGAAGTACTGATGTTTTACCAGAAAGCTGTGCACAGGCACCTAAATGTGCTATTCTCAGTGAATATGCCCCTTGCAATTTTAAAGGCACACTATAGTCACCAGAACAACTACAGCTTATTTGATTTGTTCTGGTGAGTAGAATCATTACCTTCAGGCTTTTTGCAGTAAACACTGTCTTTTCAGAGAAAATGCTGTGTTTACATAACAGCCTAGGGATAACTCCACTGGCCACTCCTCAGATGGCTATGAAAGGTGCTTCCTGGGGCAGTGCTGCACAATGTGCAGCACTGCCATTCACGGTCTCCACCCTCTACATGCAGACACTGAACTTTCTTCATAGAGATGTATTTATTCAATATATCTCTTCGAGGAGATGCTGATTGGCCAGGGCTGTGTTTGGATTATGCTGACTCTTCCCCTGATCTGCCTCCTTGACAGTCTCAGTCAATCCTATTGGAAATCATTGTGATTGGTTCAGAGAATAACTTCTGATGATGACAACCAAGCAGGCAGATCAGGGGCAGAGGCAGCAGCTACAGACTTGAATACAAGTATGATTTTACTATATTTAGAGTGGCAAGGGGGCTAAATGGTGGTTTTAACAGTATAAGGTCAGGAATACATTTGTGTTCCTGGCCCTATAGTGTTCCTTTAACAATATAAACAGAGAGCTCAAATAAGTTATGTACTGCTCTACTTCACAATATTTATCAATATATAATAGTAAAATTGGGAACCAAAAATAATAAGCAGGTAGTTTAAGTAATCAATAGTTTAGAGTTAGTGAAGTAGAAAATGTTACAAACCCCTTTATCTTCCCTGTGCACCTGCTGGCTACTTTTGTTATAGTATTGTTTAGCTTATTTGTAAGCTTTTAGTTTTGGATTGACAACCTTTATTTTTACATGTTTGTCTACATTGATTTTGTTGCATTGATTGTGCAAATTACATTTACGTATTCTTTCTCTACTTAGGGGTTTTTAACACAGCAGGTGGCAGTCATTCTGGGCAGAAATCAAGTACTCTTAATGGAGGAGACGTGATCACTTTGAGGCCAAACAAACAGAGAACAAAAAAATCCAAAAGCCCTCTGACCAGTTGCAACCTCCTCTAGAAGTGTATTTGAGAAAGACAAAAAGACTACAAGTTGGGGACAATGGTGCAATTCTTCAAAACTAAGCAGAACACAGCCACTCGTAAAAACATCAGCCAGATTTCTACCTTAATTCTCTCCTGTAAAGAGAGTGCAACAGAATTGAAGAAATGTGAAAATAGTATGGGCAAACTAGTGGAAAATACTGGTTTCTGCTATACTGTGTGAAGCATCCACAGATTAAAATCATATTCTGCGCAATTAAAAAAAAAAAAAAAGGAATCATGCACAATTTATTAGAAAAAGCAAACTGATCTTAAGGACCACATGGGGTTACTTTTGTAGTTACATTTATATAAAAATCAAAGGCTCACTGAAACTTTGTAGTAATTAATCTGGTAACAAAGCATGGTACGTGGCTCAATCTCAATATAACTCGAAATACATTGATTCTTGTGTAAGAAGAGTCATGTACAGTGTGCATTAAGCATACAAGAATGTCCTTTATTAAAAAAGGTCTTAAAATCTTTAATAACAATTAAGTCTATAATGGTTTATCTTTATAAACCTATATTAATGATGGACTGCATTTTAAAGCAGTCTTAGTTTGGGCCTTAAAATAGATGTATGTGCGTAGTGCCAAAAAAATATATTTTATCCTTTGACACTAAGCTGCTACTATAAGTATTTTTTTTTATTTTATTTAATGCGGGTTCATTTTGTGTTGCTTCTGGACTATACAAATAAAACCACAATACATTTCTTATTCTAAATGTAAATTTCAGTAATGTCTATGTTTTTACTATATCTCTTTCTTTCCCAGTGTCACCAGTCACACAAAGCCAGGAATATTCATTCTTAACGTCCAACACTTTGAGTGTTTTAACATTGTGCATTGGTATACTAGTGCTTTAGTGAAAATGAGTTATGTATCTGTGTTAAGGTTTATAATTTTTTTTGGCTATAAGTGAAGGGAGACATCTTCAAGTGACATTTGATGATGTACGAGATGTGTGGGCCCATTTGCAGTTTTCAAAATTATATCTATTTTGAACATTCCCACTGTTTTTTGTTTTGTTTTTATTTAATATAGTCTCTCTGATTTTAATGTGGCTTAGTTTAAATCCGTTAGTAATGTATTGTTATCTCCAGTAAAATTGCCCTTAGTTGTTTCAAGACACCATGTAACTTAATAATTTCAAGGTTAGCAGCCTCTAAATGTTGTGCGTTGAAATACGTTTCATATGTTCATAGTCGGTATATAAAAACAGTCATAAGTTTACTACACATTTTACTAAACTGTAGCAACACTGTCTTGGTACACCAAATGCATGCTAAGTGTGCTTAGATTCTGTTTACCTAGCACTTAGAGTAGGATTTAATATCACGTAAAGAGCTAACTAGCTTTCCATTGGTGGGTATAATGCATGCTTTGCAGATTACTAGCTGATTACTTGGCCAATGGTGGGAAACATTTCTAAGCTACAAAAGGAAATGGAGAGAAATGGTCTTGAATGAGCTATGCAAGAATGGCTACAGTAAACGCATGAGATGGATTAACCCCTTAAGGACCAAACTTCTGGAATAAAAGGGAATCATGACATGTCGCACATGTCATGTGTCCTTAAGGGGGGGTTAAAGAAAGTGTTGAGGATGGTAGAAGAAAGCATACTACTATAAAATGAATAACATGTCAAGTTCCAGAATAGAGAACAGAGTGAGGGTGGAGAGCAAAGCTATGATGACAATAAAGTGATTAAAGAAAAAAATCTAAATGAGACTTGGGCTACAAAATGAGTAGTGACCAAAACACTCAGAGCGTGTTTTCACAAATGGGCACACTAAAACAGACACCGGATGTGTGTGGGTTGAATATTTTAAATGCAGACATTCTAAAATGGTAGCCTATTTTAGAACGTTTGTTGCATGGGGCTGCATTTTTGCCTCCCTGATGTTGAGAAACGTTCTTTAAGTGTGTGGTATTTGTTATATATTCAATACACACTGTTAATTTGATTATACTTCTTATCTTTTGAATATGAATGTGTTCAGAGAAGTTGGGCTTGCTATTACACTAGAAGTTAGTACTATTGCACACCAAAAAATGTTTATAAAGATCACATTCTTTCTTTTCTACACTCTTTCAATGGTGTGAGTGCAACAGTTGAAAGTTATTGAGTTCCAGTTGGCTTATTGGTTTTATGACTGTTTCAGAAGTGGCTTAATATATTAGCATTTTAAATATTACTCTGGTGCTTCATCATCACAAACAAGATATACTATGTGATTTCCTACTATTTATTTTTACAGTAGATGGTTTTTATAATTGGATGTTGAAATGATAAGAATCAAGAGTATATAAAAGACAAACCTCAACTCAGGTGCACTTTAATATAATTTACAAAAAACTCGAATGTTTGGTGGAATCTGCATGTTGATACATAATGTGCAGATCAGATATTTCATATGCACACAACTTTATTGCATGTTCACAGTGAGCTCATATGTATCTAGGTACAGCAAAGGGCATGATGTGTGTCAGCATGAAAGCATCCCGACTTGCAATCATTTGGAAAGGAATGCTACAATTTAAAAGGTTGTCACCTCACAGACTTGTTTTTTTTTTCTTTTCTTCTCTGTTAACCTTGTATGCTATCGGTATGACATGGAGCTGGAAGAGAAGCATTATTCATGAATATTTTAAAGACTGAACTCTGAAATGTAGCCTAGAGTTATTTAGCATTGTTTCCGTTGCCCAACAGACATTGAAACTGGGCAAATATCTGTGCATATATGTGTAAATCTTGTCATTTATTTTTCTTTTCATTTTGATTATATTTCTGGAAACACCAACAAGTGACAGATGCAATAACAATTGGCATTATACAATCCAATTAGTACACTCAAAACTAATGAATGGTAAATGTTACTTTTAAATTAGCAAGATAAGATTTTAGGAAAATCTGCTTTAATATCCATAGATCCTAGGAACTCTGCTATTGTGTCCTTTTACCCAGTCCCATAACATATCGATGGCATACCAAACATGATGTCTGTCATTGTCAATTAAACCCCTCCACTGCGTTCCACATTCTAGAATAGACACAGAAGCCACTGCATACTGGATTGAATGGAATGTAGTGAGGTAGGTTTTATTGACAAGAACTATCAAATTTAATACAAATCCGTATTCTATTTTCTGTGGATTAAAATGAAAAATGTTTGTCATTTTGTGTAAATAAAACCATTTTGACAAATTGAGCTGTACTATGTGTGTTTTCTTACAATTTACTTTAGTAAAAAAGACCTGTACAATTGTTGTGCAACAGTTTGATGTGGGTAGTGATCTGGGGGCCCATTTCGCGTGTGCAAAATAAATCCTTCCAAGCTCTGAATACACTATGTTTTGTTCATTTTTTTTTAAGGACCACTATAGGCACCCAGACCACTTCAGCTTAATGAAGTGGTCTGGGTGCCAGGTTCATCTAGAGTTAGCCCTGCCTGCTGTAAACATAGCAGTTTGATAAGACTAGTTGTTTTTAATTCTAGTAATGTTTGGATTTCAACAACACTCAAGACTAGAATATTAAAGGACCACTATAGTGTCAGGAAAACAAACTTTTTCCTGGCACTATAGTGTTAATAGGTCCCCCCCCACCCTGATGGGCCCCCCTCCCGCCGGGCTGAATGGGGAGGAAGGGGTTAAAAGCTTACCTTTCTCCAGCGCTGGGGATTCTCCTCCTCCTTCCGATGTCATTGGTCATCTCAATCTCTAAATTGAACTTTAATCACATACAGGAGGCTCTTGCAAGGTCTAGCAAGCTATTAACATAGCAGGGGATAATAAAATCTTAATTAAACAGAACTTGCAATAAAGAAAGCCTAATTAGGGTTCTCTTTACAGGAAGTGTTTACGGAAGGCTGTGCAAGTCACATGCAGGGAGGTGTGACTAGGGTTCATAAACAAAGGGATTTAACTCGTAAAAGGCAGAGGATTGAGCAGTGAGGCTGCAGGGACATGTTCTATACACCAAAACTGCTTCATTAACCCCTTAAGGACCAAACTTCTGGAATAAAAGGAAATCATGACATGCCACACATGTCATGTGTCCTTAAGGGGTTAAGCTAAAGTTGTTCAGGTGATTATAGTGTCCCTTTGATATCTAACCAGATGTTGCTTTGAGTGTTTAAATGCTTCTTACGTTGCTAGTCCCTGTCTCCCTTTTTCCTGGTGCTGTAGTGATATTTCCACCTGCATCAGTTAGCTCAATGTAAGGGTAAGTTGCCAAATCATTAGAAAATTATGTAACTGCTTACATTGGCCCCATTGCCACTACAGCACACTGTAGTGGTATGGTATTTGGCATGTTTCTTTTAACAGGACCTAATATAAAATACTTTTCTTAAAATATAAAAAAAACAACCAAACTGAGACACACTGTCAGATCTCCTCTAGAGCTGCAGCGGGTGTCGCCAGCAAACCCTGAAAAACTGAGGCCACCTTATCTAGAATCAGATGGTGCATGCCATGTGCCCACCCAAATTGGGTAACACCTTGCTCCCAGTCTCTGAGAGCCACAACAGGATATTCCAGAACTTCTGGTCCAAACTTGAGAGCCGGCTACAGGCATCTGGAGATGAGCGTCTACAACTTACCATGTCCATGTCTTCATTGCAAAGCAAACTTCGAAGCCAGAAAGCCACTTCCCTAACAGGACCGAAAGCACGGCGGCTGCATGAAGGAGTGAGACTGCAAAAGCGTTGAAGGCAGCATATTCAGCATATGGCTCAATGCCACTTGAGCAAAAGGGGACCTAGACCTACTACTCACCCTGCACCTGGCTATTATATGGGGACTGCAACGTTGGACACTTCCCCTATGCCCTTCTATGACTGATTATCGGTTTCCTAGGAATGCTCTCTCAAAGCTTCCCCCTCAACCTGAAAGCAAATGTCTTTTGCTCATGGGACATAGATTAATCTTCAGCTGTTCTCTAATTGTTCGGGGCATGTCACTGCAGTCACATATTGTCTACCTGCTTATATTACCTCAGGCTATGTAATTTGGTCAAACATATTTGAGCTAGCCTGATGATCTTAATATTGTTTATACACACATACCAAGCCTGGTTAAGTTGAAATTGTCTATTCGTGCATGTCTAGACTGTCTATCTTGGAATTAAAAAACAAATTGTGCAGTTTTCTAACATGCCATGTCACTTGCTGTTCTAATATGCTTGCTTACTACTGTTAAGGTAACGCACATTTTTCTATTCCTTGTAATCTCACGTGCAACAAAAATATAGAATTAAAAAATGTTTGAATATTGAAAGGATTGCCTTGCACATTTCATATTATCCTTTCTTTCATAACATGCTTTCTTATAAAATGTTTGTAAAGCTACTCCAAGCATGACAATCACAAAAGAAGCTATTTATCATGGGTGAAAAGAAAATCTCATGAAATTCCTTTTTTTTTCCTACTTTTTTTCCCCTGTCAATGAAGACATACTTGTCAGCTGCAGTTTATTATGCAATAGGCATGTGTGCAATGCATCCTAATGAAACCCAAAGTAGGACCAAGATTGGCTGAGAAATCTCAACCAAGTTCTGACATTAGCAGAACCTCTTAATTGGCAGCAAATAAACATTCAGATGATTATTATAATTTTATTTGCAATGTTTTATCTCAATTAGACATTTAAGAAACCTTTGACATTTATTTGAATTTCCTGCTTTCTTTTAAAATTTTGGTTTTTATAAAGACCAGTAAATGATTAAACATGAATTTACTATCAACCATGGAGTCAAGACTTCCTAGAAACAGTCTGGAGTGTCATGAAGGATAGCTGTAATCTTTTCCTTTTAAGTATCCACCACAACTTTGCATCAATCAGTTGGTGGCCTTGCAGATGTGGCTTTTCATAGACTGGCTATGTTCATGCACATTGCTCTGCAAACGTGCTAATTTGTTACCATGCAACATGTCTATGTGGACATATGGTTACAAGACTTGTCCAAAGAAATGCCACTGTATTTAAAAGATACTGCGAATGTTATAAAATGTTTAAAAAGCATAAAAAGGGAAGATACATTCATTTTAATAACAAGTGATGTATCCTCATTATATACAACCATTTCTCATGATTTAGGTTGTAAAGTGTGCAATGAACCTCATGTACTTTGTGTAGTACGTTCGTTTGAACGCTCCCGATATCCCGCAAGTTTATGCGAATTATAGCTCTCGGTCGTTGGCGTACCCAAACATCAGTCGAGACGTGATGAAGGGTACAACAGGAATGTTTTATTTTGGCCAAATGGACCACTTTTATACACAAACCCCCAGCAGGGGGTTTTCAGCCAAAACATAGGCACAACAAGCCCAGATGTCTCTGTGTATGGGAGATAAGTGAGTTTGCTTTGCTTAAACTAATTATCTCTCAGGCACTGGAGGTACAATGCATAAAATACCCCAAAACACACATAATATTAAAAGGTACCCCCACAAGTTTTATATCCCCGAATAGCCCAAATCTGAGCGCCCAAGTTGTCCAAATATTGTTCAGATCCGTTTGGTGGAATCGCCATCTAGGTAATGTTTTGACCGACCGCACATTATTAGTTCCATAAGAAAAGTGGTTGTGGTCGGTCAGCCTTCAGGAGTTCCAACATGAATATAAACTAATGGTACCCCTGGCTTATAGGTAGCGGTTGTTTGTGCAAACTTTTTCACTGAACAGCGCTCTCCTGGCTTGTTGGGAACAGAAGCAGGCAGCAGCACGGTCACCGTGGTTCACAATTTGCAGTATCCATCTTTGAGTTCCAGACACTCGAAGACCAAGTACCGCTGCCTGCGTTCGGGAGACAAGATGGCTGCAGTTTTCTAGAGGATGTGTTATTCAGTTATATGAATGGTGGCCACCCAGATAGAGCACTTAAGTTTGTGGTTGTTTTGAAGATAATGTGCCAGTGGGGTGGTCTGCGTTAATTTTTTAATTGATCGTATCCAATGGATTTTAAATAATTATTTCTCTTTTAATTCTTAATTTTATTTGCATTGCAATAGGGACCAGATTCACCCCCAGTTATGCTAATCTTTTTAAGTCTGTCTGGGAAAATGTGTTTATAGCCGTCCAGAATGGGGGGTCACATATCATAGATACATAGATAATAGATGATCTATGATTTGTATAGAAAGGGATGATTACACGTTTGGAAAAGTTTTTTCATAGAATTAATACAAATTATTGGAGGATTCACCTCACTAGTTCCTATAGTATATCAAATATTAACTTTTTAGATTTAGTAATTTATGTAAAATAAAGACAATTTAAATATATATATATATTTCTTTATAAAGGTGGATGTTTTATATAATTGTGGACACTATACTCCCTGGTTGAATAATATTCCAAAAAGGTAATTTCAAAGAATAAAAAATAATTGTACAGATGATGGAAGTTTTAAAGAACAGTTAAGAATTTTAATACATACATTTGTAGAGAAGATATCCCTAAATAATATTGGAAAAATATTGGAGGAAGTAGCTAAAATGATTCTGGAAAAGTTCATTTTTAAAGAAAAAGTTCTGTTGGGGAATGGTAATAATGCAGCACACCTGGTGTTTGATATTAATGATTAGAGATGTCCCGAACAGTTCGCCGGCGAACATAGCTTGTTCGTGGCGAACATATGCGATGTTCGGTCCGCACCCTATTCGTCATCATTGAGTACATCATTCGGGACATCATTATTAATGATTTTAAGAAAATGAAGTGTATAGTTAATAAACATTGGCCTCTTTTGAAAAAGAAGATAACATTGTCTAAAATCATCCCTGAAAAACCTTTTATTACGGTCAGGGGAGCACCGAATTTTAAAAGAATGTTGTCAAAGAGAAGAAAAAACAACCACGTTTTTAAATAATAAAAATGTTTTTTATACATGTAGAAAATATACAGGATGTAAATGTAGAGGCAATAAAACATTAGGAAGAATACATAAATTCAAAACTTAATATAAAGTGAAGGACCTTTTTATATTAAAGATTTTATTATATGGTTTAGTAAAAACGTTATTTATCTTTTAATATGTCTATGTGGACTACAATATGTAGGCTGGACTATACGTCACCTCCATAAAAGAATCTATGAACATAAATATATAATATCGATACAGGTTTTGAACACCATAACATTTCTGTTCTTTTTAAAAAAACAAAACACCACAATACAGATCAAAAAGGTTTAATATTCCTAAGAATAAAGATAGTTAAAATAGGTAGAAATCACAAGATAAATATAGGTAAAGAAGAAATGAGATGAGTCTATAAATTGGAAACATTTGAACTTAAGGGGCTTAATATAGAATTATATCTTTTTCATTTTCTTTAAACTATTTTTATATAGTGGACAATTTTTAACTTTATCATATATCACTTTTTTAGTGTATACTAGAATTTTTGAGTATCTTGAGGATTATATTAACATGTTCTCGTTTTCTTTCATATGTAGTAGGTTTTCTAAATATTATGATTAAACTATTTATATTGTGCATATTTTTTGTTTATAAATATTCTTTGCACATTCTTTGGATGTTTTGTAATATCCTGTTTTATTTGTAATTTTTATGTTGTCTTATTTAGAGCAAATATTATTTTGCACATTATATGCAGGGAATTGTGCAATGTTTAGGTGGTATACCTTGTAAGACTTTTGGGACTTCAATGAGACTCTATGATAAGTCGGTATGCACTACGAAAAGCATTTAAGAACTTTTGCAAAAATCTCTATGGCTTTCAAGAACACCAATGACTTTCAATATTATAACTTATACATGACCATCGGGCAGACTTAGCAGCAGTGATCTGAGGGAGCCGATACAAGGCGAAATGCGTCACCACTTTACAATACCTTTGTACATTGATACGAAACTAGGCCATCAGAAATTACCCTGAAGCATCCACAGCCTGAGGTAACGCTGAAGCCGGCGGCAGACCGGAGCGACTGTTGTGCATGAAAGGAGGGGGCACAAGTTGGAGGTGGTGTGGCATGATTTTATATGATACCCCAAAAATAAAGCATTGAAAAGTGTTTTCTGCTGCCGTCCAGTTCTTGATATACCAGGCTTGGGATATTGAAAGTGCTAGTGTAGAACAGACTATTTCTGCTTCCCACTTGTGAGTGGTATTTCAAAATTAGGCTTAAAGTGTATATATTATTGAAATTGTATTACACTATATATTTGTTGTTGTTTCTATTTTATTATGTTACTGCATTTTGGAAGAAACATCCATTTTTTGGGACTAAACAAGTGAATAGTACAGTGTAAGTGTTGTATTTATTTCACTATGTGCGCTAATGGAATTTCCTATTGCACAAACTATTGGCACTTTATGCAGTGTTTGTAAAGTTTTTTGGTTTTTTTTGCACAGTGGATCTCATACCCTTCTTACTTAACCTACATGCTGGCTGTCAACCTCTCTTCCCACTCATCCAGTGTGACTCAAATGAAGGGCTTAAAGGAAATAAGACAGATGAGGTGTGAATGCCAGTGGGAAAGTGATCAAGGTTATTCACTAAAGAAAAAAATGTTGGAATTCAAAGTGAATTAAAATTTTGAGGCTATTTAAGCAAACTCAAAACATAATGGACTTGGAGAATTTTTCTAATATGGCTAATATGAAATAGATTTTAAAATTTACTTTGCGTTCCTGGCAATACTCACCATAACGGCACAATACAATATCAACACTACTATGGTTAATAACCGTGAAAAGTGTACAAATACTTAACTTAAAATTTATAATGCAGCCTCCCAAGATCGTTACCCAAAGAAGACAACCTTTTCATATATAGACAACCAAAAACACAAAAATCCGGGATACCTCGACCAGACTGAGACGGTCAACGCCCCGCACCCAGAGACTCTCAGTCCTCCATGCAGGCCAGCCCGTACGGACCCCGGAGGGGGACCGCTGTCTATAATAATTTGTAATAGCGTCATTGCCGCAATATGTTTTATTCATGTAAAGGTGAATTGTATTAGAACGTAACAGCGCAGGGACACACAAGACCGCACAATAGGATACACAAGTCCTACCAGGCCCAAAATGTCCTATAGAGCCTTTGCATATGATGTACAAACGGGACACCTCCAAACACTCACCCATCCATATACTTATGGCCAAATTTACTTGACCACCGCTCATGGCCTGGCCACTGTGGCGAGGAATACCTGAGCTCGCACACAACTTACACCGCCAAAGCTGGGCGGACACGCCTCACCTTAACTTACTTAACCTTACCCTGACAGTATAGCGGCCTAGCAGATCATGGGTCAACTTGTAAGGAATCTTCACACAAGTCACTTACCCGTTAATAGCAAGCTGCCACAACAACATGATAGCCATTAATATTGCACCATGCATACAGCAACGTAGGCCACACTAACGCAATAGTCAATACTCAATTCTACTCGGAATACAGAGGCACTTAGCTACCAATGCTCTCTGAAAAATGTACAGACATGAATGTTCTTAAGCCGCAGTATACCCACTGCTATTCATGGGCCAAGCCACCGTGGCGTATACTCCTTACATGCACTAATCAGCACAACAAAATTAATGTTATGTTACCGGCTCAAACCGTGTTTTTCTTTCTTGTGTTTCTTCATTTTTTTGCTATTATTATTATTGCTATAATATTTAAGACCAGATCACCTTACTATGCTGTGACCTGTTTAGCGTACACTCTAAAGCATTAAACGTACGCTCCCACATAACCTAAGCCAATATGAGAGGCTAACGTAGTCCTTCCTCATTAGAATGTGCGAATATCAAACCAATATAGCACTATCCCTCATAGCACATGTTTGTTAAACCACCGCTCGACTCTAAGCATATGTCCACCTAATTTTATCGTTGATATTTTGTACAACTTGTTGATGACAATATGTTAAATAAGCTTATAACAAAAAATGTGTGCATGTTCCCCATGTATCACGTTTTTTTTTTTACTCTTTGAACTTTGCGCTTGTGAGAGCAAATGTGGCTGTACAAGCACTGTTGTAAACCTTTATGCACACCAAAAATAAAGAATTAAAAAAAAAATCAAAAAAAATCCGGGATACGGCTGAAAATAAATTAACACAGTTAACACAATCAATCATGCGCTGTACATAGATGCACTCACAGGATTATGTAGAATATATCGCTCGTAGGGTGCCTCCCCCGATGAAATGGGGGGCTAGTAATCCCTTGGTTCCTTGTGAAGTTTCTCAATGATGCTCAGGACTTCAAAAAGGTAATGGTAGGAAAAAACAATGATTTTTTATTGATAAAAGGTGAATAATCACCATCAATATAAAATATAATATAAGAAAAAAACGGTATGGTCCTACGCATTTCGTTCTGCGAAGAAATTCATCAGGGACCGCAATTGTAAATACAATCAATATACAAATTACAGCATGTAAAAAACATGCTGAAATTTGTATATTGATTTTATTTACAATTGCAGTCCCTGATGAATTTCTTCACAGAACGAAACGCGTAGGACCATACCGTTTTTTCTTATATTATATATTATATTTTTTTGTATACTGGTGTATCTAAAGGTTGTTTCAAATAAAATGTTACCCTCACCAGAAAAATGCTCCAGAAACACACTATAGTATCATGCAAAGTAAAATAGCTAAAGAAAGTAAAACATTATGAAATCCAGTTCCTCAAGCGATTCCTTCAAATAATCCACAGATACTCGGCTATAGTATAATGTGAGAATGCTTCAAGAGTGTTTTGTGTATGGGCATCCCTGCACTGCTGGCCAGCTTGGCTGTCGGTCAGCCTGGTGCACATGGAAAAACTCCTCTTTTGGCAGGATGTGCCCCCCTGCACAATCCTGTTACACAGTCCAGAAACAGTGAACCCAGTCTGCTATTATTATTATTATTGCCATTTATATAGCGCCAACAGATTCCGTAGCGCTTTACAATATTATGAGAGGGGGGATTTAACTATAAATAGGACAATTACAAGAAAACTTACAGGAACGATAGGTTGAAGAGGACCCTGCTCAAACAAGCTTACATTCTATATGTGGCATCCATTATGATTGACTGAAATCTATTCACTTAACTCAACATTATCTAGTACAGCATGTGCTCAAAAGCAAAATTATGAAGTTGCGTGGTTAGAACTTTAAGGGAACCTATAGTCCCATGAATAACGACATTTGGTTCTGGAGAAGGACGTACCTCTTGTCTCTGTCAGAAAGATAGTCATTAAAGGTGTGTTTAATCCTGCAATGAAAAAATTGCATTTTATACAATACTGTTACATTTTACATTGCTTGCAGGTTTAGATGGAGATGAAGTGGTTTGGGCGGCTATAGTTGTACTTAAAATCAAATGAACCAGAATATATTGCAGAGATGACCAGGCAAGTCAACCCATATTCCAAAGGGGCCTATTTGCACCTACATAATGGAAAACACCAGCAAAGCAGAATTTTTATTTATTTAAATCTAATTTTATTAACCCATTCACAAAAGTATTGTTAAGTAAATCCGTTATATCATGATAGGACTGACAAGCTATCTTTTATGCATGGGTTAACAATTTAGCAGTAAATTCACATGCTCTTTCCAATGCATTATTACAGGGAACATATGCAACTGTGTTGTAGAAAAGGTGCCTATATCATGGGTGTTTAATGTCCCTTGTGTAAGATTTGTGGTAGTGCTCTTTAACAGCTATGCCCTTAACATATAAAGTGATATAATAGTGCAGTTTCCAAAGTTTACACTAGATGGAACCATGATTTCCACTTAATCTTCTCAGAATACATACACATGGCAAAATGATGAAAGGTGTATTAAAAATATCGATAAGACCGTGCCCACAACAATCGCATATCTATGGGCAAAATAAATTGATTGTATTGGGAACAGTATTAGGGTACACATTTGGATATAGTTGGTAACCATTATCTATGTTATGTAACTCTATAAAGTGCGCTCTATTTATTAGGGTAGTTCTCAGCATACCATCCAGAATGTCTAACTTTGTTATACCTCTCACTGTACTGAGATTCCTATAAATAAACATAGAGGTTTATTCATTAAAGTGAGAATGTCAGATTTAAGGTAAATGTAGCCAAAGTGAAAACATTCTCCAAGGCAGCTAGGCTTCCATTTCAGCTATTTTGGTATTAAAGGAACACTATAGGGTATTACAAACTATGGGATACTATACAAACATGTATTCCTGACCCTATAGTGTTTAATTTACCATTTAGGTGGCTTCCCCCCCCCCCCCCCCCCCCCACACTTAGCCCCTTAGAAAAGGTGAAAACTCATCTTATTTCCAGCGCCACGCGGGTTCACAGACGCCCACCACGATCCACCCCACCACGATCTGCCTCCTTGGTGACATAATCAGAATTGTCGATTTTTAGCCAATCCAATGCTTTCCCATAAGGATAGCATTGGATTGGCTGAAATCGGCAAGGGGGCAAGGCCAAGCGTCGGTTTAGCTAATCAGCAACTCCTCATAGAGATGCATTGAATGAATCTCTAGGAGGAAACATCAGCGTCCCCATGCAGAGGGTGAATACGCTGAACAGCAGTGCTGCCTACTGTGCAGCACTAAGCCAGGAAGCACCTCCAGTGGCCATCTGGGGAGTGGCCACTTGAAGGTGTCCCTGGGGGGCAATGTAAACACTGCATTTTCTCTGTAAAGGCAGTGTTTGCATGAAAATGCCTGCAGGGACTGTCTATACTCACCAGAACAACTACATTAAGCTGTAGTTGTTCTGGTCACTATAGTGTCTGTTTAAATTTGAAATTCACTTTGAGTTCACTTTCAATTCTCACTTTAGTGAATACTCATGATAATATATGGGCTATAATTTCGTTCACTAAAAAATTATTTCGACCAGATTTTGCAAAGTAACCCCCAAACTAGATTTTAGCATATCTGGATGCAACCGGATGGTGGAAATGTGAAATCAAATAAAAGGAATTCAGTACTGGATTGTCATAATTTTAAAAATTCACACTAGTGGGCCTCAGGTTGTGCTAGTGTTCAGCAAATATGTGGGGTTTGGACAGCACAGTAGCCATCTGCTACAAACAGGGCCGGTGCCCTGCAGTGGTTCTGGGGACTATAGTATCCATTTAATGTGATGTAAATTAGAGATAAGTGTCACTAATAATATACTAGATTGCCTACTTACAACCAGATGAGGATGATCATGGGCTCTGCCTGCAATCTGGCTCCACTGGTCTAGATTAGAACAGGATCTCTGGCAGCTGTTTGTAACTGTGGTCACAAAAGTTAATGTTCTGGGGGAACATGAAGCATCTCCATTTTTTGGGCCCCTTGCACAGCTCAGGGTCTTGCCCCCCAGGGCCTGACGGTCAGTATGCCCATAAGGCCCACCCATAAGTCCACCTACTTGTTCCACCAGGGACTTTTTGCACATATACACAGAAACACACAATGCATCCCTTACACACACATGCAAACACACACTGCTTCTGTTACACACACACAGAAACACAATGCATCTCTTACACACACTCAACACATCCCTTACATACACAGAAACACACTTTGCATCCCTTATGCATACAAACACAGATTCACACAATGCATCCCTTACACACATCAAGAAACACACAATACATCCCTTGTACACAAACACACACTGCTTTCTATCCCTTACACAAAAACACACTGCTTCCACTACAAACAAACACACTGCATCACCTACACAAACTGGTATCCCTATACACTACATTCCATAAGCACACACATTAGATCCTCTACAGTAACATATAACACATCCCCTACACACTCCACTCCCTGTGAGCGAACTCATGGGTGGAACATGTAGGTGGACTTACGGGTGGGCCTTATGGGCATACTCACCGTCAGGTCCTGGGGCCCAGACCTTGAACTGTGTAAGGGGCCCCATAAAATGGAGCTGCTTCCCGTTCTTCCAGAACATTGAATTTTGTGACCACAGTTACAAATAGCCTCCAGAGATCCTGTTCTACACCAGACCAGTGGAGCCAGACTGCAGCCAGAGCCCATCACCATCCTCATCTGATTGTAAGTAGGCAATCTAGTATATTATTAGTGACACTAATCTCTAATTTCCCTCACATTAAAGGGACACTATAGTCCCCAGAACCACTGCAGCTTAATAAAGTGGTTCTGGTGTCTATAGTTTGTTCCTGCAGGCTTTTAAATGTAAACACACACTGTGTGCAGCACTGGCAATAGTTCATATGGCAGATCATATTGGTGGGGCATTGCGATGTCACTGGGGGGTGAGTGAAAGGGAGGGGGAGGGGGAAAAATCTTTATTTTATCTAGGGCGGCAAAAATCCTTGCACCAGCCCTGGCCCTGGTCAAATATCTTGTTAGTCTGGTACACCACTGGTTCCACCCCTGAGTTCACTCAAAGGGAATGGAGTGTGTAGGGGATCTAAAGTGTGTGCTTATGGAATGTAGTGTATAGGGATACCAGTTTGTGTAGGTGATGCAGTGTGTGTGTGCAGGGCCGGCCTTAGGGGTGTGCGAGCTGTGCGGCCGCACAGGGCGCCATGGAGCAGGGGGCGCCGTGCGGCCGCACAGCCGGCCGGAATTTAAAAAAAAAAAAAAAAAAAAAAAAATATTTTTTTTTTAAAAATTTCCGGCGGGGGCGGAGCTTACCGTGCGGCGGGGGCGGAGCTAAAAGCGCCGGAAATCTGCTGCAGGGGAAGCAGGAAGGAGTCCCTGCTTCCCCACCAAACAGTCACCAGGAGCTGCACTGCCTCCACAATGAGTGATTGTCAGGTGAGTGTGACTCTCTGCCTGTGTGTATTACTGTCTATGTGTGTGTATGACTGTCTGCCTCTGTGTGTCTGTGTGTATGACTGTCTGCCTGTGTGTATTACTGTCTGTGTGTGTGTGTGTGTATGACTGTCTGCCTCTGTGTGTCTGTGTGTATGACTGTCTGCCTGTGTGTATTACTGTCTGTGTGTGTGTGTGTGTGTGTGTGTGTGTGTGTATGACTGTCTGCCTCTGTGTGTTTGACTGCCTGTGTGTGTCTTTGTGTATGTCTGTGTGTGTGTGTGTGTGTGTGACTGTCTGCCTTTGTGTGTGTGTGTGTGTATGACTGTCTGCCTGTGTGTATTACTGTCTGTGTGTGTGTGTGTGTGTGTATGACTGTCTGCCTCTGTGTGTCTGTGTGTATGACTGTCTGCCTGTGTGTATTACTGTCTGTGTGTGTGTGTGTATGACTGTCTGCCTCTGTGTGTCTGTGTGTATGACTGTATGCCTGTGTGTATTACTGTCTGTGTGTGTGTGTATGACTGTCTGCCTCTGTGTGTCTGTGTGTTTGACTGTCTGCCTGTGTGTGTCTTTGTGTATGTCTGTGTGTGTGTGTGACTGTGTGTGTGTGTGTGTGTATGACTGTCTGCCTGTGTGTGTGGATGTATTCCTGTGTGTGTGTATGGCCGTCTGACTCTGTGTGTGTGTGTGTGTGTGTGTCACATACAACCAATACACGCATATCACACACTGTTAATACACCCATTACAAATATCACACATAGCATACATATCACACCTACTATCACATACACAGACAACACAAACATTACAGCATACATGGATGACTGGGGGGGGGGCGCTGTGAATATTTTTCGCACAGGGCGTCTAAATGCCTAAGGCCGGCCCTGTGTGTGTGTGTGTAGTGGATGCAGTGTGTTTTTGTGTAAGGGATAGAAAGCAGTGTGTGTTTGTGTGTAAGGGATGTATTGTGTGTTTCTGGTTGTGTTTAAGGGATGCATTGTGTGAATATGTGTTTGTATGTGTAAGGGATGCAAGGTGTTTCACTGGGTATGTAAGGGGTGCATTGAGTGTGTGTAAGAGATGCATTGTGTTTCAGTGTGTGCTTCTGTGTGTGTTTCTGTGTATGTGTGCAAGGTGTGCATTGTCTTTGTGTGTAAGGGTTGATTGTGTGTGTAATGGATGCATTATGTGTTTCTCTGTGTAAGGGAAGCATGATGGGTTTCTGTGTGTGTAGGGATGCATTGTGTGTTTCTGTGTATGTATAGGGATGCATTGTGTGTGTAATGTAAAATAGAGAGCCTGTGGAATAGGATAGACAGACCTTTTTTGCTTCTCTTTCCCTCCTTCCTCAGCCTCTCTCCCCTCTTGTCCCTTACAGCTCTCCCCTCCTGTCCCTTAGTGCTCTCCCCTGCCCAACTGTCCCTTAGTGATCCCCACTGTCCCTTAGTGATCTCCCTGCCCACTTTCCCTTAGTGCTGTCCCCTCCTGTCCCTTACTTCTGTATCCTCCCCCACTGCCCCTTATTGCTCTCCCCTGCCCCACTGTCCCTTAGAACTCTCCCCGCCCCTTAGAGCTCTCCCCTCCCACCCCTTAGAGCTCTCCCCTGTCCGTTATTGTTCTCTTCTCCCCACCCTGTCCCTTATTGGTCTCTCCTCTCTCCTGCCCCCTTTCCCGTAGTGCTCTCCCCTCCTATCCCTTAGTGCTCTCCCCTGCCCCACTGTCCCTTAGTGATCTCCCCTGTCCCTTAGTGATCTCCCTGCCCCCTTTCCATGAGTGCTCTCCCCTCTTGTCCCTTACTGATGCATCCTGCCCCACGGTCCTTTTATTGCTCTGCCTTGCCCCCAAACCCTTAGAGCTCTCTACTCCCCCCCCCCGCACCTCCCCCATCCCTTAGTGCTCTCTCCTGTCCCTTAGAGCTCTCCCTTCCGTCCCTTAGTGGTCTCTCCTCTCCGCCACCCCATTAGGGGTCTCTCCTCCCCCTCCTCCCTTAGTGGTCTCTCCTCTTCTCCCCCTTTCCATTAATGGTCTCTCCTCAACCCCCTCCCCATAGTGGTCTCTCCTCACCCCCCCTACCTCCCTTAGTTGTCTCTTCACCTCACCTCCCTTCATAGTCTCTCTCTACTCACCCCCTCCCATCATGGTCTCTCTCTTCCCCCCTCCCTTCATTGTCTCTCTCTATTCCCCCTCCCTCCCTAGTATCTCTCTCCCCCTCCCTCCATGGTCTCTCTCTTCCCCCCTCCCTCTCTTGTCTCTCTCTCTCTCACCCTCCCTCTGAATGAGCACTTCCTGTCAGTCCGGCTGGGTACAGGAGACGTATGCTCCTGTACCACGTACTGGACGGAGCTTGGCCACGTTACACTGAGGGACTGACAGGAGGGAGCGCTTTGCACTTCCCTCCTGACAATCCCTCTTTTCTAATGGACGCGCCGGTCCACGCAGAGCTGCACCCCTAAGGTGTGCCCTAGGCGACTGCCTAAGCTGCCTATAGGAAGTGCCAGCCCTGGCTACAAAGAGTTTTTATAAAGAAAAATAAAAGCATATGAGGGGGAGAGGGAGGTGGGCATAGGACACCCGTATATATGCAGCTTGAGGAAAAGAAACATGCAATTGGTTGAGTTATGCCCCCTAAACGTTGAGTTGCCAGCAGCTGCTCAACTGT
Source organism: Pelobates fuscus (assembly GCF_036172605.1). NCBI lineage: Eukaryota > Metazoa > Chordata > Amphibia > Anura > Pelobatidae > Pelobates > Pelobates fuscus. Next base: position 170,566,921 of record NC_086318.1, on the reverse strand, counting down.
TAATACTTCATTACTTGAGCAGTGGGATGGGGTATTCTAATAGTTAAAATAGATAGGACCTGTCCCTGATCTCCGCTTTTCCTACCCATTGCCCAGCAGTTGTGGAGGTTAAAGGGACACTCCAGGCACCTAGACCACTTCTGCCTATTGGAGTGGTCAGGGGGTCAACTCCCACTACCCTTAACCCTGCAACTGTAACTATTGCAGTTTTCATAAAGTGACTATAGTGTCCATTTAAAAACAATTTTGTATAATATATTAAATACAATTCCAGATACTTCTTACAAAGTAGCAGAATGTATTTCTTTTTTGACAGAAAGCAAATTGCATGCTTTAATTAGTTTATTCTGGCTACAGCAAAAAAGAAAATTGAAAGATTGTTCAAAGTGTAATGTTTATTTATTTATTTATTATATGTTTTTGTACAACTTGAAACCTTGTTAGCATAAATAAAATTCACGGTTGCCGTTCATCAAGATACGCCTTAGAGGGTGTTTCAGGACCAAATATATATGGCTGAAAAACACACAAAGCAAAGAGATATGTTTTACAGTGGGTTAAATGCAATGTGTCACTAAATCTGGGTAAGATAATATTCACCTCCAAAATTAAAGAGACTCTCGGTGCACCATAAAAACGTCATCAAAATTAAGCTGGTATGGTGCCACAAGGTTCCTTTCGCTGGCTTTCATTAAGGGGTTAATCCGTTCACGAACAGTTTAACCTCAAAATCTCCTTTATAGTTCTGGATCGCTGTGCCCCATCCACTATCTGCTTACTGGTTTGTTTTAAAATAGCAGCCTTGTACTGTTGCAGGCAGGGGCACCACTAATTGCCTTAGAGCAGTCAGCAACTCTTTCAAGTCTTACATGAAAAGATTTAAAAGTGGAATATAGAAACCGTCAACAGTTTTCATGATATCCCTCCAGCTTCCCCCCTGCTTGTAAAACATTAGTCATCACACAGCACACCTAACTGAATGTCCTTCAAACTTAGTCACATCAATAACCACATAGTCACATCATCACCACCTAGTGAGCAAAGAAACCTCGGATCAATTAAGATTCACCAGGTTGTCTTAAAGAAAGAGTTATATTTTCATACACTTTTTAACATTATATCACAACATCTTGGTTCTTGAGGGAAAGATGATGATAGAAAATTTGAATTTACAGTGGATTACAGAACCATTAGGGCACTGTGTGTGTCTATATTAATAAAGGCAAGTAGAATGCAAATGCAGCGCTGTACTGTGACAACCGTGACACCGTGTAATATGTCATGCGTTGTTGTTCATCTGAGGTTGTAGTTCCCTAATATTCAGACCTGCTAAGGAACAGATGATTGATATTTAAAACCATACAATTCAAAGTAAGTGTACTTTCTTTTTCATGTGACTGTATATTTATATATATATATACACTAAGTTTTAGCAAAGTATAGGAAAATAATAAATAAAATAATTCATGCAGAATACTTGTAAACCACAAAACACATCTAGCTGTTTCCGTGCGTGGAACAAACAACTCTGGGAGTATGTTCTGCATCTTTATGAGGGCCATTTGTCCTGGCTTAGAATTCTTCCTGGAAGTTTGTAGAATAAAAAATAAAAAACAAAAAACAAAGCCATATATAAAATAATAATCAGAATAACAAAATATTGATCAATACCTATGTGTCACTAACATTATCATGGTTATTTATTATTTACTGAAGTGAGAATTCAAAGTGATTGTGTAAAGGTTAGATTGACTTCATTTTCTTTCCAGTTCAGCTATTTTGATCTTAAATTTAAAATTCACTTTGAATTCACCTTGAATTCTCACTTTAGTGCATAACCCTGTATGTGGTGTTCCTCATTTTATTTCAGACAGTGCCAGAAACTCATTGATATGCAAAATAAATAACGGTTCCGACCCTCTGGGATAACAAAAAGAAGCAGCTTTATTAGCGCAAAAACAGCAACGTTTCGACCCTACCGGGTCTTTATCAAGCTTCCCTACCCAGTAGGGTCTAACTGTTGCTGTTTTTGCCCCAAATAATCTGCTATTTTTTGTTATCCCGGAGTGCCTGAATCGTTATTTATTTTGCATATCAATGAGTTTCTGGCACTGTCTGAAATAAAAGGGAGGCCTTGTTAGCCCTGGCTTCAGAGCACCTGGGTAACTTGGTGTCAGGATTACTGTTTGATCCAGCACGTAGAACTGTATAGCACGGATGACAAATAAGTAACGTATTACCGGTCCTTAGAATGGCCGGATTTAACGTACATAGAATAGTCAAAAATACTAGCCGAGGTCAGGGAACACAGAAAGGGACGCAGCGATGAGGAAAGACAGGAGTCAGGATACCAGAATATAGAGAAGTCAATAAACAAAGCCAAAGTAAAAAAACAGGTAGAAAACTAATAACAGGAACACGCTCTTGGACAACCACAAGGGAAACCACGACAGGGCACGGAGCAGGATGAGAACTGGGCCTAAATAACCCTCCTTTAGTTCTGATATGCTGTACCCGTCCTTTGACCCCAAAGTCAGTTACCAGGTTTCATTTGCATAATTGCTGCTCAGCAGTAACCCTTCTGTGGATTAGGTTGCTGCTCGGCACAACTTTTCCTGTGTGGACAGTAAATGTAATTAACCACATTTCTATAAGCGGATGAATACGTGACACTTGGTGAGTGCGGTATCCAATACGTCTCTACTAGAAACTCATTGATGTCAGGGCAGTAGTAGGTTGAATGTAGTCCTTATAATGTGTTTGTTTGTTTCCTTTTTACATAATTGTTAACATTATCTCTATCTCTCTCTTGTAGTATCGGGAGGAAGTAGTGGCAACCAGTCACTGCTCCCTTACAATGCTGTGTTCGCTCTGTAAATTTAGAGCCTTCTCTGGTGCCTTAGTCCTCAAACATATTGGGAACTTTTTCTTTGTTTGACCTTTTTATACCTGCCATCTCCTTTTTATTTTGAATGAATGTTTAGGTGCATGTCTGTATATATGTGTCTGTATGTAAATTATATCCATGATCAACCTCCACTTACCGAAACTTTTCACTTACCGAAACTCTTGGATTTAATTTTTTGCCTGAAAAGTGAAGATTAATACGTTGGCCACCACAGTTTCTTCCCACATAGCAGTGTATATGTTCCTGTATGGATCGTACTGCATCACTTTCCAAGTGTAATAAGTGGTTGTGGAATAGTAACCTAATTGGGAGAAACAATATTGGTAGCACATAACAAAACTTAGAATCTAAGCTACATGTTTGCTCATCTATTACATTGATCAGCCACAACAAAACCCATCTCCCTAATATCGTGTAGGTCCCCCTTCTTTTGTCAAAACAAATCTCCTGCATCAAGGCATGGACTCCACAAGATCTCTGAATGTTTCCTGTGGTATCTGGCACCATAACATTAGAAGCAGGTACTGTGAGTTGCGTTAGTCACAAAACCTAGCCAAATTTAGTGTTCAGAATTGTTTTTACAAATTTCACACAAACGCTGCACTTTCCATACTGTTGCCACTGAAGTGGGGGTCTTTACCTCTCTCCAAGAGGAAATTACCGGTAACTCCTTTATGTGCTTTTATGCACCTCATCATTTGGTACCCAAACACAGCTCTAAGAACACTCACAGTCCTTCGCTACAGCTGTGGAGGAGGTACAGGATAGTAGGAGGCCTCTCGTGAGAGGGATGCAGATTGTATCCTCTCTTCAATAACCCTGCTTCCTTTGAAGGCTGCTATCCACTGGCCTTGTGCTGGTGGATGGAGAAAGATTTGACAAAATATAATTTGATGGCTCAGGATTTAGTAGTTATGAGGGAGGACCTGATGGAGAAATTTCAGCTCCCACAGACTGAATTATTTTGGGCAGCATCCAAATGGGGCAGTTCATATTATGAATTTAACTGCAGACTGGGACATAATAAATTGTGAATGCTCCTGGTCATCTTATTTGTGTCACCTACCTGGCTTGACCATGTCATCTCTCTAGTGCGATATAAGGGGGTAGTTAGAGGAGAGTGAGTGGAATGACATTTTTACTAATACGATAAATATCACTCAAGCTATCTATGTCAAAGAAAACAGTTACAAAGTCCTGGCGTGATTGTGCCTTTATCCCTTCAGTAGAGGCATAAAATTGCTCTGGGCCCCCCCCCCCCCATGTGTCTCATCCCGCCTCCGGTGTCTCGTTCTCCTCCCCACGAGTGTCTCATTCCCTTCCCTCCCCCCAGCTCCTGCTTCTCCTCCCCTCCATGTTTCCCATTCCTCCCTCCCCTCTATGTGTTCCATTCCTCCATCTCTCCCTCCTGCCCTCCACTCCATGTGTCCCATACCCACCCTCTCTCACCTCTCCCCTTCATTTTCCCCATACCCTCCCTCTCTCCCATTAATTTGTCCCATCTCCTCCATCTCCCCTTCATTTGCCCTCTCTTCCCCTCCATGTGTCCCATATCTCCCCTCTCTGCCCCCTCACCTCCGTGTGTCTCATTCCTACCTTTGTCCCTCCTCCCATCTCTGTGTCCGATACCCTCCCTCTCTCCCCCCTGTACCTGGCTCGCAGCGGTTCCTGGTCTAACAGGAAGTGCTCTCACAGTGACCTGGGCCGTTGCGGCTGTGTACCGACCCAAAAGGTATCCAGATGGCCCACAGTCGCAGAGGTCGCTGCTGCGACCATGGTAGGTACACCACTGCCCTCCAGGATGGCAAAGGTTCAGTCATGCATGACTTCAACCTGTTTCAGGGACTGAGGGCAGGAAAGGTACATAGCTTCACGTATGGTGATCCTGTCCCAGAATGCAGCCTGAATGCTCCCTGTACCCCGGCTGGGTACGTCCGCCAGCTTCCTAGCTGGAAGAGGGGAAAACCTCAGCTCATCTGCCCCAGTCGCCAAGGCTTGACTGGGGTCCTCCTGAAGCCTCTCTGTCCTAGAACAAGAGAGTGGACTAGCTCCATTCCCTCCCAGGGACTGGATAACACACAGTACTGGTAGCTCTAGTCCTTACAAGGACTTTCCCAGCCAAATCCTCTATGAGCCGGAACAAGGTGCTGAGCAGTGATTAGCCCTTTCCCCTCCCAGTAACTAGACGACACATAGTTCTGAGAGTACAACTGATTCTAATGAGCCAAACTCTGCCTTTTATACACAGGCCCCCACAGGGGGTCCCCATTGTATTCAACACAAGCTCTTCCTCTGAATCTTTGGGTCTGGGAGATAATGCGTTAAAGACCGGTAAGCTAATGATCTCTCAGGAACAGAGAGCCCAACACAAAATATAATAATATAAACGTACCCCAAAACATAGTAAAACATAAAATAACCCCACATATTATACATCCCCAAATAGCCCTGCCCTGAGTGCCCAAGTTCTCCAAATAGTGCTCAGATCCATGCAGTGTAGGTGAAACGCCACCGTGTTAAAATTATGACCGGCCGCTCACGTGGTCCTCTGTCCAAAATAGTTCCAGGGCATTTGGGGCTTTTGCTGGTTAACTTTCAAAGTGGTTCAAAACCCCGGACCAAGTTGTCCGGGAAACGCACGGGCACCTCATGCCAAAAACAGTTCCATAACATTTGCGACTACGTCCCACTGAGGTGACCGGTGACCCACAAAGTCCTCATGCTGAAATTAGTCCCATAGCGGTCGCGGCCAAGTACCGCTGAGGACCGTTCGTGGGTTTGGTTCAGTGGGCAGGAGGCCAGCTTCCACACTCCTCCAGGAGTTCATGGGAAGGAGCGTTTATCACACAGTCCTTATGGGCAATCATATTCGATCGATAAGTTATCGCATTGCCTCTAGGTGGCCCTCCCCCCAGAAACCTGGAGGGCCCTTCTTAATACAAAATACAGGGATCTCTCTGCATCCTGTGCAGCACACTTTTTTATTGTCTGTGTAGCCTTTTAGCTTTGCTTGGTCAAAAGATGGAAGGAGGGTCACCTTCCAAAATGTATATGGACCACCTTCTCAAAATGGAAAAATTGACCGTAGCCCTCAATGAAACTATTATTGTTTCAAAATCTCGACTACATGGATTAAGATTTTTACTCCTCTGGACCTCTCACTAAATCTTCTAGTGTATAGCCCCTGTGGGGGATTACATCCCCTGCTCACCTTGCTTGCAAATACTTTTCTGTCCCCCTCCTTACATCTTCTTAGCTTTCTTCTCTTTCATGGTTATTTTCTTTCTATACTACCTTGTAACCAATGCGGTGTTGTAGTTACCATGACCTTACATCTGTGGAGACCTGCCCTGTTCTTGAATTACCAGTTACCATTACTCTCCACTTGGAGACTTGCTTATGATGCTTTGCTTTTACCTTGCTATGCAATAACTTTATAAAAATCGTAATTACAAAAAAGAACTAAAAACTAAAAAGGGTTAAGTCAGGGGAAAAAATTACAAATTTAATCAAAAAGCCAAAAATCTGAACCCCCCAAAATAGATCTGAATAGTACAAGTGCAGTAAAAGGGTTAAAACAAAGATTGTTTTTAACAAAAAAGTCTTTCAACACTGACCCTTCTGCCTCTCATCAATGAGAGAGGCAGAATACAATATCACAACCAATGTTTCAATTTGTTGGCAGTGACATTGTATTAGTCGGGAGACAGCTTGACAAGCCAGTCATTTTCCCCTATCGGACCTGGCAAGGTATCAATGATGTTATGACATGTCATTACTGTCTCAGTTCTCCCCCTACCATCCAGACGGCTAGGCGTGGTCACCCCTCAGGTACCTTACAGGGGATTTGATCCTGGGTCCTTTGGTATCCTGTGCCTGTTTTCCTGCCTCTGAGCCACAGCTGAACTTATTCTATTAATGTGGTTCTAGCCCTGTTTACCTTGCCTTGTCTGCAGCACTAGGTGACTCGACTTCTCCTGTGGCTACTACCTGTCACTTTAAGTCCACTCTCCCTGAGGGCACGGTCAGTTCATTGTTTCCTGTTCCTGTAGCCTAATTTACCTTGATTTCCAGACTGACTTTGCATGTGACCCCTGTTATTGGATATTTTGTTATTGTCTGTTCGCTGCCTGTGCCTGACTACTCTCCTGGATTTGCCCTGGTCTGTTTCTACGTACCTGGTTATTGTTCCTGCCAAGCCTCCGTGCACAGATTCACAGCCCAGGTGGCTTCTTACCTAGTTATCGTGGGTTGTGATTATCTGCAAGGTGGGGAAACATCTCTGCACTACGGATCCAAACCAAGGTAAGCCCTTACAATTACTTCCTAACATCCTGAAAGGCCATGCTTTTCAGGATGCAATGACATGTCCTAACATCGGAAATGGTTAAAAAGAAAAACAATTTTCTAAAAGGCAATGTCAATGGAAACTGCAACGTGTCAAAGAAATTTAAATTGATGTGCAAGATATATAATAATGTTCAAACGGATCAACAGCCTACTGGCTTTCCACACTACATGATCATTTTGCAAGTATAATTCTCTATCCTTATTGAAATATTACGTTTTCAAAGCACCAACACACAGTGTTATTCACTGATGTGAGAATTCAAACTTAAGGTCGACGTAGTCACACAGGAAAAACTCTATAATTCAGCTATCCTTTAGTTTGGCTAATCTTGACTTATATTGGAGATACACTTTGAATTCCCACGTTAGTGAATAGTCCTGACAGCAGGGGTCAAGTCCTGGGGAATAAAGTGTGGGAACTCTCCCAAGATTCCCTCTCCCCCCCCAAAAAAAAATAAAAAATACACTTGTGTATTCGTGTATATACACACACGCGTGCACACACAGAGACACACATATACTGTCAAATCAAAATAAAGTGCAGGAACGCCGTTCCCACGCGTTCCTGCGGGACTCGAGCCCTGCCTGACAGTGCTTTATAACATATGCTTTTTTTTATTAAAATATCCTATTCGTCTCAATCCGACGTTCGATTACAAGGCATTGCTTGAACACGGCGTACACAAGTCCACCTCTTTTACAATGGTACACAATGGAAACAATTCCCGGAGTTACAACTCCAATTTGAAATACTCAATAGGGCTATATTTTCCTATCTTCAACTCAAATCCCACCTACAATCGACAACGACCACTCTAAAATCGCCAACTCTAACGAAATTTGACGGAATGTGCATTGCGGCCTCCCCTAGCCGAAACGTAATCTCCCCAATCTATGGTATACTTAATTCCACAGACGGCCCACACAGGGACACTTTTGTGACAGCCGGGCAGGAGGACCTACAGAGGGAATTCTCTGCCGAGCAGTGGAGGGCAGCCTTTGTGGTGCACAGAGGGAACACAGCATGTTCTGCTCACTTAGAACTTACAGTACAGGTGGTATTATCTGGGCCCCTCAGACAAGTGCTGGCAATGTAGGGCGGAGCTGGGCACAATGTACCACACATTCGGCAATACTGGGACATGGTTCAAGATATAACAAAAAACACAATTTCACACAAATTACACCTAAGACCGGAGTTATGCCTGTTTTTCATAGGTCTTGACACTCTACCCAGGCTGGAACATGTTTCCCCTTGTATTTCTCCTCTCTCCCCTCTTCTCACAAAACACAAGGTTAACCAACTCCACACACACCAATTGCAACCCTGGGCCAGTATGAAGTCAGAGCAGTGCCAGAAACATTGGCCACTAGCATTGTTATCACCCACATGATACACCTGAATGGAAAGATGTTGTATGTTAGTATCAGGTGTCAGATGTTGACCCTTTGTTCTGCATACCATTTATTTTGTAACTGTAAACAGCCTCTGTGGAAGAGATAATGAGACTGTTATTGGCAATTTTGAAAATGATGCCTTCCCCCTTTAACCCTCCCTTTTCCTTTCTGTACCCTTAAATCAAAAACTCAATAAAATAACCAAATTAATTTTGTAAATCTTTCTTTTATTGAGACATTGAGTTATGCGGTACAGAATGTGAACAAAAATAAAGGAGTTAGTGCATAAGACAAGACGTTAACCATATGGTTGGTCAGTATACTCATATCTGTCTCATTTTTTTTTTTTGTAAAGTAATCATGCAAGTCTAATTAGTACCAACAAGCTATGCCATATAGTGCAGTGTAACAAGCAATAGACAAGTCAACGTAAGTAACATCAAGCTTCTTAGTATGATAAACATTGTATGGAGCGGGTGTTGGTAAATTATGAGGGGAAAACAGACAAGGTACATCTCTGCACATTTATATATAAGTAAATTGCCAGATAACATGCTAGATCAACTTAATAAAAAACAAAAACCGCTAGAAACGCAGTACACTTAAATGATACAGCGTCACTTAATAGGCAGCAGTGTAACAGCGCTGTATTGAGCAGAGTGAGTGGGTTATCTATTGTAATATGCCCTGATTCATAATGTAGAGTAGCTGGTAATCATTAAATTAGCTCTGGTTAGGTCACTGATGAGTAAATGCAATCTGCTAAAATTCGATTTAACATAAAATTAACTTCGACATGTGTATATTGATGTTGCCTTTTTTGGTGCCGGCAAGCTGGGTACGGCTGTAAGTCCTGAGGGGGACATGGGTACCTCACTCGAGGGCACATGGCACTGTCAGCCAATGCCTCGGCTCGGCAGAGCCATTCCGTCCCTGGAGGATCCTGATTTCTTCTCGCTGCGTCTTTGCAGCCGATCAAGCTGTGGATTTCTTCTGGCTGCTTGTTTGTCCCGCTGTGTATGTGAGTTGTGTGCTCGGGTCCCGTCTGTGGTCCGGTAGCAACTCTCTTGCGGATTGCGTACCCGCTCCGGGTTCCGTGTACGGCCTGCTGCATTTGTGGCAGCATCGGTTGCAGAGGCAGCTATTCGGCGGGGACAAGGTAAGTCCTCCCTCCAGCCCCAGGCTGGGGTGAAGGCCGACATCCGTAAGCCACTGACCCGAACTCTTCTGTGGGCCGTGTCTTTCCCGCAGTAGGAGTGACTGGGGAATCTGATGATCTGCCGCCGTCTGTGGTGGCCGTCTCTCCGTCCATGCGGGCGATGCCTCCGGGTCACTCCCTTAGTGGCTCCCGGCCCGGGTGGGCTAGTATCATGAAGTGCAGGCTTGCCAATGCGTTTAAGGCCCGAGTGGGTCCTCTGCCCTCTCCTTTTTCCGCCGCCTTGCTTTCGGTTTCGGGGCTGTAGCTGGCCAGACCCCAGGACGTTCTCCAGGTTGGCCCATAGCTGGTTAAAGTGCTCATGCAGCCGCTGTAGCATGCGGTCCACAGAGTACAGGGCTGGGGTACTCCACTCCTGTGTCGTATCTTCAGGCCTTGCTTCCGTCGCCATTTTGAGTTGCTCGGGTGGGCCCTGGGTTAGGTCAGGGTGCTTGTGTCGTGTCACTTGATTTGGGTAATCGAGTTGTTGGGTAAAGACCGGGATAACCCCCGCCGGTCCAGTGGGGGGGGAGGGAGGCAGGGAGGGGGATTGCATGTTCGAATTACCAGTGCACAGAGAGATCGGCCGCCTCTCTCTCGGACCGGTGTAGTAGGCCGCAACGGTGTCTCTCCGGGCTCCCGCGTCTAATCTGCTCGTTAGAGTCTTGGAGCGTGTCGCTGTGTTCCCCCTGGGCGTTATGCTGCCCATCGGTGGCATTGTTGGCAGAGTTGCCGAAGATAAAGTCGCTTTTTCTCGTTTTCCACGAGGAGCTCGGGACACACACGTCTGTTCCCCTTGCCCGTCAGGCTCCGCCCCTTCACCAAATTAATTTTTATTTTATTTTATTCATCTGTTAATGTATGAATAATAAAATGACAGCGGATAATAAAACAAAAAAGGAATGGATTGTCCAAAAGGTTTGTAATATATTCAGTAATCTGTGAGTAGGTAAATGTTATCTATTGAGTATGAAACTGGATATCCAAGAAAAGTCCCATGTGGATAATAGCAAATTACAAAAAAATTAATTGATTTATAGTTTTAATCCTTTTTAGAGCGACATTTCTTTATCCAGAAATCTTGTACTTTATAGGTTTGGTAAATTTGATGCTGTTTTTAAAGTTTAAAAGGCTAGCATTAACAAAACTGCTTATTAAGTGAGTCCTATAAGATGGTCTAATTAAAATAAGCTATTTCCTTTTCCTGATATATACTCGTATTATAATATTTCATCATAGGTCTCATACCATATATGGCATCCCGGTTAGTCCATGGGACGTGGCGTGGTGGAAGTTTTTGCGCTCTATCTTCAGGTGGTTTCAATATGACAAATAGTTGGATTATGAATTGCTTAGCTAGAAGAAAGAACTTCTTTATAAAAACTAAGATAGTTTTCATTATCATTCTCCTCTGAGAGGTATCTGAATGACAGTTTGCTGAAATAACAACACAGGTAGTGAGTGCAGCTTGAGAATTCTAAAGGTTCTATTTCCAAGGAGTTAAATAATGACATCACAATAAGTGCACAAACCTATTGCTATAAAATAGGAAATGTTCATTATAATATGTATTGTTCAACTCATCCACCCAATAGCACACAGCATCACAGCATACGTACAAGTCATAATTTCACATTTGTGTCCTTTCTGTCATTTCCTCCTGTTAGTTAATTTTATCTCCCAAATCGTGACGCTGTATGTAGGTCCCTTTTTATTTCTTCAAATACTATATTTTACATAAATATATGTGTTGTATATATGAGTCATATGTGTACACATGGAACTGATAAAGGTTAATTATTATTATTTTTTCATGTGACTAGCAACTACTGTCCAGCTGCTATATAATTAACATTTGCAATACCAAAAGACTTATTTAACCACATGTTATTTTGTATGTTTATAATTTGGGCCTGGATTTAAACAATCGGTTTCCGGATCAAGCGTCTAATATTATTGCTTGTCATTCTGTCCGGAACAAAACCTGTTTGATCAGGGTGGATTCATTGTTTCATAACTTCTTTTAATCTACTAGCTATAATAGAGGACAATATCTTAATATCTACATTTATTAGTGACATTGGACGATAGCTTTGAACTTTAGTTGGATCTTTCCCTGGTTTCAATATGGGTAGGATATTTGCTTTAAGCATTTCGTCTGGGAATCTACCCTTTTTAACTGCAGTATTAAAAGTATTTTTTAGGTGACCTATCAATTGAAGTTTCATTGTTTTATAAAATGTATTCCCAAAACCATCCGGACCTGGCGTTTTATGATTTTCTAAGCATCCAGGCCCTTATTTCAGCCATCCAGTAGCACCATTCAGAGCCATACTTGCAAAATCTGGTCATTGATAGATTTTGTGATCAATGTATATATTTTGCAGGATGGCTTTTCCTCTTTCATTACAGGGACATTCAGATTTTAGTAAACAACCCCCTTGGTAGAGTGACTTTATGGGACTGCAGAAGAGGATCTTCTTTATCCTCTGCTCAGTCTGACATGGAGCGGCTTGCAAAATGCAGAGAGTGAAGAAGGTAGGGTTGACAAGGATCACATTTCCACCACCTCCACTTTGCAGGCTGCTTGCAAATACCTGTCAGACCAGGCAGAGAATAATGAAGATCATCTTCATGATCTCACGAGGTCACATCAATGACATTTCTGATTACATCACACATGACAGCACTAATAATATCATTAATGACATCAATGGCACCACTAGTGACATCACCCATGACATCATACAGATAAGAGAAAATATTTGAAAACTGTGGAATTTCACATTATGGTGGTAGAAGTCTTTATGTGCATGGTTTCAGCTTGAAATGCTGCACATCCAGAGATATTTACATTTGTGTATCAGGGCTAGTTACACCCCTGGCACACATGACATTGGCAGCCCAGAACTCTGTATTTGCACGCTAGCAACAGACATAATGGAAGCTTGTGTGTCCCACCTTCCATCCCTCCCTATTTAACTGCAGCCCTCCCTTTTACCCTCTGCTATTTTTTTTTAATGATTCTCTCCCTCCTTTCGGGGTGTGAATGGGTGACAATGTTGTGGGTCAGTAAGGGCAATGAAAAGTACTGAGAAAGAGACTCAAGCAATGGGGAGAAGGTGAGGAGCACACTGTGTATAAGGAAATGGGATAAGAGAATAGAAATAGACTAACATAGAGAGGATGTTCATGTGCATTTTCAGTCTTCAGATGCGGTTGTGATGTAGAAGTGGCCAAGCTTCATTCTCTCCCCCCCCCATGACTCCTCTCCTGCAATGGTCAAAAATAACCTATGTTCCCAGTGAATACTTTTCTAGCAACCTATTTCATTATCCCTACTTATACCTATTGTGTCACTATACCCTACTCCCTCTAGCATGTAAGCTCATTGAGCAGGTCTCTCAACCCCTCTGTGTCAATTTGTCTGGTTACAATTACGTGTCTGTTAGTTCACCCATTGAACAGCACTACAGAATTTGCTGGCGCTATATAAATCATAAAATAATAATGGTGGGGGCAGTTTAAGTTCAGAATTTTCTTTGCTTTTCACTATTTAAATTTTAAACTCATTAACAAAAATATTTCTCTGATTAATTTCCTTGATATTTTTTTTTTTTAAATTGAACTTACATACAATGTGTGTCTCAATTATTCATCTCCTTTTCATCTAATGTGGTGTAAGTCATCTTAGTCTACAGTACCCCAAAGGAGCACATCGTATTGGAGAAACATGACATTGATGAAGTTAAAACATAATACCAATGTGAGGCACAGGAAAAATGCAACCATATACATTTATTAGCAATAATAAAATGGTCTGTAGGTTACCAATGTAGCTAAAGTCACACTTCATGATATTTCACTTCATCTTTATTCCCAGCTTGGGCTCCACACTCCGGCTACGTCATCTGTTCTTTCACTTTAGCCAGTCAGCATCTCAGAGCTGCATAAATATACAATACTGCTGTGCAGAGTGCATTATTTATAATAGTTAAAGGACCAATCTGGCTGAATAGGGCTTTAAAGCAGAGATCGAAATTGAACTCACAATACTTGCATCTGGTGAGTAGTGCATGTAAGTTCTTGTCCAATCCTGCATACCATAACTATTGATATTAATTGACTGACGGTGCATGGAGAGGGACCTTTGAGTGGCACTTTTAGATGGAGCTATTAGCTTCCAGAAATTGTCAAAAGAAAGGCAGCAAGGACAAGGCATGGTATTATAACCACCTCAATACACTAAAGTGGTTATGGTGCTTAGACTTTCCCTTTAACCCCTTAAGGACACATGACGTGTGTGACATGTCATGATTCCCTTTTATTCCAGAAGCTTGGTCCTTAAGGGGTTAAAGGGACAGCATGGCTACAGTAAAGTCTTTGGTTTTATTTATTTTTATTTTTTTTTAGATCCCCCGTTGGTAATAATATTTAGATTTACATAAATCTGTTTTAATACATAAATTCAAAAAGATGAAGGCACATTTTGTATTCTTGGAGAAAAGTACTTAAGTAAAACCAAAAGAGCAATAGTGTAATGCACACACTAAAGAGGGGGGAGTACTTCCTCCAGGGGCTCCAGAAAGGGAGGGCCAATCCCTGAAGACATCAAATGGAAGAAAAGGAAATATCCAGGTACACCTGAGGTTTCTACTAAAAGGCCGTTTTTTTTATTTGAAACAAGGAAGTGAAGACAACGTTTCGGCTCCTCTCTGAGACTTGATAAATGGTTCCAAATAAAGGAAATTCGTTGTATTTTTTTTTAAAAAATCCATTATTATAACTCATAAAGCCAATATGGATTCACACTTAATCAAAAATAAGGGATTTCATGCACTATAAATCGGTGGAAAAAAGTAAAAACAAAGCGAGTGGTTAGCAAAATATCAACAGATCTTAACAGAAGAGATTTTAAATGCTTGAATAGTTATCAAGCTTCTCTGAATAAATGATACAATGAGTATAACTTCTCAGGTTAAAATTGGATAAAAAAAACCTTACTTGCAATCAACCAATCAGAGTGTTGTTATGAGTCAAATTACACAGCGTGGGAAAATTCCAAAGAACTTTCCCACGCTGTGTAAAATGACACAGAGCACTTTGATTGGCTGGAATTCAAGCTAACCAATCAGAGTGCTGTGACAGGTAAATGTAGAGACTTACCTGTCAGTCCCTTCATTTACCTGTCAGAGCACTCTGATTGGATGGCGAAAACCAACCAACCAGAGTGCTCTGAGCCAAACTGCAGGGCAGGACAAGGCTTTATAAGCCTTCCCCCGCCCTGCAGAGCTCAGTCTGCGCAGTGCCCTCCATGTGTGAAGATGGATAACTTCTTTTTTGCGCTCAGGTTTTTTTTTTTTTTTTTTTCAAAGTGCAACGGTTATTATGGATTTTTATTTGGCCTTTTTTGGGGTTGAAAAAAGAAGAAGACATCAAATGGTAAGTGTTTTTTTTACAGGTACCTAGTTATTGGTCCCCCCTCACTATTTTTAGGGTGAGGGCGGTAGGTAGGGGTTCATTAATTTTTTGGGGAGGGGGGTGACTAGGAGTTTAAGGCCCCCACCTACCGCTTAGCCGCAATAGGTCCCCCCATTATTCTAATTTAGGGCCCCCACCCACCGCTCAGGGGTGGGGGTCGGGGGGGTCAATAGGTCCCCACCCTTATTGGTAATTAGGGCCCCCACCTACTGCTCAGGGGTGGGGGCCATGCGGGAGGTCAATAGGTCCCCCCTTATTGGTATTTTGAGCCCCCACACGCTGCTCAGGGGTGGGAGCCGGGGGGAGGACATTAGGTCCCTTATTCTAATTTAGGGCCCTCACCCGCCGCTCAGGGGTGGGTGCTGGGGGGAGGACAATAGGTCCTCCCCTTATTGTACTTTAGGGCCCCCAACTGCCGCTCAGGGATGGGGGCCGGGAGGGGGAGGACAATAGGTCCCCCCTTATTCTTATTTAGGGCCCCCACCCGCCGCTCAGGGGTGGGGGCCAGGGGGTGGACAATAGGTCATCCCCCCCTTTTCTGATTTTGGGCAGGGGTGGTGGCCAGGGGGGTAATAGGTCCCCCCTTCAGGTTAGAAGCCCCCACTCGCACGGCAGGGGTGGGGGCTTGGGAGAGGGGACACTGTGGTTTATTTTTGTTTGTTTGTTTTTTTACAGTGAGCAGCCACAGGCTGCTCACTGTTTAATAGACATGCCCCTACTCACGCTATAGCGAATAGGGGCAGAATTGACTAATACTAAGTAATTTTTACTTAGTATTGGTAAATTTGGCTGAAAGACCAATTTAGGTCTTTCGGCCTTTTGGTAGATAGCTCCCTAATACCGTGGGAATTAGGGAGTTATCTTCTAAGCGGCTGCAAGAGAGTATCCGAAGTGCCGAAGTTGCCGAAGTGACGAAGTCCCGAATTTCAGAATGCCGAACCGAGCCGAATATTTTCCCCATGCACATCTCTAATACTCTGATAAAACCACCTCTGTAGGGAGAGAATTCCACCTCCTTATTGCTTTTACTGAAAAAAACATTTCCTTTGCACTAGGCTAGATCTTCTTTCTTCCAGTCTAAATGTGTGATCTTGTATAGTTCTCTTTCTCAACAGATTTACAGACAATGGTTTGTATTGACCCCAAATATATTTGCATAATGCTATTAATATCCCCTCTGAGGTGCCATTTTTCCAAACTAAACAGATTTAAATGTAACCTTTCTTCACAACTAAAATGCTCCATTCCTATTATTCATTTTGTAGTTCACCTTCTTTAGAACATGTGCACAAAATTGCACAAGATATTCAAGGTCTGGCCTTACCAGTGATTTATAAAGAGGCAAAATTATATTTTCATCCCGAGAATGAATGCCCCTATTTATACATGACAATACCTTACTAGCCATGGCAACTGCCGATTGACATTGCATATTGTTGACTAGTTTGTTGTCTATAACAATTCCCAAATCTTTCTTGTGTTTTGTTATCCCAAATTTACTACCATTTAGGGTGCAAGTTGCTTTTGCATTCTTTACTCTGAAGTGCACAAGTTTTCAATTTTCTACATTAAATTATATCTGCCATTCGAGTGCCCAGTGCCCCAGTCTATCTAAATCCCTCAGTAAAACAAGCTATATCCTGCTCACATAGTATTACTTTACAGAGTTTTGTGTCATTTGCAAACACTGAAACATGGCTTTCGATGCCTGTTTCAAGATAATTTATGAATATGTTAAATAGAAACGGTCCCAGAATAGAACTGGTGGACACCACCAGGGCCGGCGCCTCCTATAGGCCAATTAGGCAGCTGCGTAGAGCCCTGCGGTTTTATGATGATTTGTGCCACCCCTCTATCAAGTTTGCGCCTCTCTATTATTTCTAGAATGCTGCCGGCCATGTTTCCAGGCGCTAGGGAGCACTTACATTGCTGCTCACTAGCGCCCAGTAAAACACCGGTCCGGCGGCATACACAGCAGCCCTCTCAGCCAGACATCCATTGCGGAAGGCGGCAGCAGCGCAAGAGCGCTTCAATTGCTCGCTCCCGCCCCTTCCCCTGCATGTGGGGACAGTGGGTGGGAGCATGTCAGGATATGTGCAGAAAAAGGAAGTATTGGGGCCGCCAGGCTCAGGCAAGATGGACATAGAAAATGCAATGAAGGTAAGTTGTGTATCAGAGAATGTGTTAGTCTGCTTCATTCAATATGTTTGTTTATGTCAGTCTGCATGGGTCAGTGTGTGTCTGCATGGGTCATTGTTTGTCTGTATGGGTCATTGTTTGTCTGTATGGGTTAGTGTGCGTCTGCATGGGTCAGTGTTCTCCATTCGTCAGTGTGTATATGGGTCAGTGCGCGTCAGTCTGCATAGGTCAGTGCGTGTGTGTCAGTCTGCATGAGTGGGTGGAGCGAAAGGGGCGGCAAAATATTTTTTGCTTAGGGTGGCAAAAGTGCTTGCAGGGGCCCTGGACACCACTTACCACTTTTGTCCAGCTTGAAAATGTATCATTAATGGCAACTCTTTGTACTATATTTTTAATTCAATGTTCTACCCAAGAACAATAATTTTCTTCTAGACAAATTTATTTTAGTTTGAACACTAACCTACTGTGAGGTACCGTATTAAATGCCTTGGTAAAATCCAAGTAGATCACATATACTGCAACACCCTGATCTATACATCTACTGACTTATTCATAGAATGGTTAGAAAAGGATGTTTCATAAAACCATGCTGATTATTTCTAATAACAATCTTCTTCCCAATTGGTTCCTGAATATTATTCATTAATAACTCTTCAAATACTTCCCCAGCCACAGAAGTTAAGCTCACAGGTCTATAATTTTCAGGAAAAGATTTTTAACCTTTTTGAATATAGGAACCAAATCTGCCTTCTTCCAATCCTCGATACAATTCCTGAAAGAAAAGAATCTTGAAAGATTAAAAACAGAGGTTTACTTATTTACACACTTTGCTCCTTAAGTAGTTGAGGGTGAATAGCATCAGGCCCTGGAGCTTTGTTATATACTGTATATATGTTTGAATTAGTTATTTATTCTCCCAAAGGAACTGCATTACCAGTTCAATGATGAAAGAAAACAATGGAATTGGAGTGTCATTATAAAGTGTTAGGTAGAGATATGTATGTAGTTTACAAAGGCTTTTTTTTCTTCAAATTTGATTCTAGGAAGTTGATAAAAGGTTGCCAGATTTGGAGTATTATTATTTGGTAAAATTTCCATTTATATTGCAGATATTCAGCCAATTAATAAGAAAATAGTTTGGAGTGTAAAATAGTGATGTTTGGAAGCTCAGTTTGTGTCAAATAAAAAAAATAGAATTCGTAATCAAAGCTAGAAGTATAAGAAAGGCTTTTCTGGGGTCAAAGCCATTTTGATAGTAAAATCAGAGATTTTAAGAGACTTCCAAAATTTCAGGACAAAATTGATCCTTCTGATCACATTCTGGACATTTGGATGAGTTTTTCATTTACAACAGACTCTATCAAAAGTGAGGTAGACCTGATAGTAAGTTTTTAGGTGCATTTCCTGCTATGTAAACACTGGTGGTAGTTTGCAAATGTGAGCCAAGATGGAAAGTAGAGAGTTGATAACAAGGTCATGAAACATGGAAGTCATTTTCTTTCAGGCCTTAAAATTGGAAAGTGTTGTCTATATGAATTCTAAGGTAAGTATAACGTTTACTTAACAAGTAATGTTTGATTTGAGATAGAGTGGTCGGGACTAACCAAATATTCCAGTCAGATTCTTGACGATGTGTGATGAGAATGTGAGAAAAGCTCTGAATTTGTAGGTATTAAAATAGTCATACCAGAAAGTAAGGTTATTTATCCCTTAATCCCATGAAGGATAGAATACTTTGTGATTGAAAGTTCAAACAGTCTCCCACTCCATCCTTGGTGCAAAGAACATGAGAGTAACCTGCCTTTCCTTCCTGGAAATGAGGGTTACCTTGAAATGGCAGCAAGCACAACCAGAGGGTCTTTCATGTCTTCACCTTGGAGCATAATAAAGGGTTATTCTTGCTATAATGTGTATGTACAGTTATGATTTAAATGGATTTTAGGTCAAAATTGTTGATCGTGAGCAGTAATTGTATATTTGTCCTATTGAATAATACGAGCTAAAATAAGTGTTTAAATAGCCTTAGGATGTCAGTGATTGGTCAGTTCTGCCCATGTGACGCCAAAACACACATGTGCATCGTCAATGTGATGAAGCAAGAATGTTCACGTCACTAATGCAACTAGAGGAGGCAGAGCTATAAAGGGGCTCCAGCCTGAAGAAGATGGCATCCAACAGAAGGCCAGATGGAGATAGAGCAGCATGGAAGGTGGACTAAAACAGCATGGCAAGAGAATGCCTGGGAATGCACCTCACCACGTTGATAAGCTCTGTCTCATGACCATGCCGATCAGGTGAAGGTTTTTTAGATTCCAGGTCCTACATATTCTGATATTTTCCTAAATAAATTGGTGTAAGGGTGAGTCTATGTGAGGAATGCTGATCCAAGTTCCATAGCTGTAGATTTGGAAATATTAACCCCTTAAGGACACATGAAGGAAATATTCCGTCATGATTCCCTTTTATTTCTGAAGCTGTGTCCTTAAGGGGTTAACATGGAAGCCTGTGATAGGACCTTATTGGCATGTGCATTATGACCTTTGGTGCACACACGTGTGCTCGGGCATCTAATGTAGGCATTTTGCACTTGTGGATCTTAATTCAGAAATTTCTCCAGTAATGCCATACGTGCACATGCGACAAGCTTATGGCAATTAATAAGTAATTTTAAGAAATAAATAAAAGAAAGAAAATTGATTAAAACAATTAGCACCACCAATGCCTAACTTTCAGTAAGCTATTTGGTTGTACCAAAATTAGGCAAGTGGCAATTCCTCACTAATTGTCCCTGAACTCTGTGACTTACCCCCATATATTTCCCAAGCCTGACACTCGGACCCATTTTACAGCCTTTGACATGTATCTGTGTCACAGTCCAGTTGGGAGGGAGGGAGGAGGGAGCTGATCAGCAGATCTGTAAACTACAGCAGATAACCTCTCCAGGGACTGAAAGAAAAGCACTGAAACTCATCATGACAGCCTGAGAAGAGACAGCAGGAGGAAGGGGGGAAGTGCTGTACATTGTAAATGTATACAGCTAATGGCCCCCCAAAAAAGCAGGGCATGTTTCACACACAGGGAGTAAAAGTCCACTTTATTATTATAGGCTGCTATGCAATATTGGAGTGGTCATAGTCTTCATTATTGCAATGCTGACATTGCTTTAATTTATGAGAAATTGTGAGAATAATCTCAAGTGTCAATTGCCATCCTATAATCAGTATGTGTCTTGCTGCTGTCAATGTTCCATGCAATCTTATACTATATCTCATATCTATGCAACACAGC
Source organism: Pelobates fuscus (assembly GCF_036172605.1). Lineage (NCBI taxonomy): Eukaryota > Metazoa > Chordata > Amphibia > Anura > Pelobatidae > Pelobates > Pelobates fuscus. The sequence goes on along the minus strand of NC_086318.1, from coordinate 170,546,162 downwards.
CGCTCAGACTGAAGGGAGGATAGGAATCAGTACCAAAAGATGTAATATGTTTGAGACTAAATGGCAACGCTAATCACAACTTTATGAAGTAGGATATTATTAACAAATACCACAGAATATCAAAAGTATTTTTTTTCTTTTTTATTTACATTTTTATACTTGAATCCAAAAGTGAGATTTCTGAGTACAGATTAATGCATTAAGATGAGCATTGAAACAGTATTTTATTTGCAGAGAATCATTCTATATTACAAACACATAGAAGAAGGTCTGACACATATTTAGCACAAACATGCAAGGGCAGAGGTGTCAAACATAAGGCCTGCTAGGCTAATGTACGCAGCAAGAAACCAAGAAGGCCAGCAGCAATTCCCATCTACAATAACTACGACTTACTAATTTAGAGGTACTCTGAGCACCATAACCACTACAGTCTGTCATTGTGGTGTTGGTGCACAGAACTCACCCTTCTGCCATTCACTGCATGTGTATCCTCTGTATCCTCTACCAGTTTGACTGTAACTTGGGAGCAATGAACAGCTTCCTGTCAGACCGGGTAGAGGAAACAGAAGATCCTCCACGTAGTCCGCTTAGCACAAGATGAACAGCAGGCACAGGAAGGGAGAAGGAGGTGTGGGCACAGAGGAAGGACTGGTTGAAACAAAGAGGTGCATAGAAGGGCTGGGAGGCACATAGAAACACACCCAAGGGCTGGGGGGGGGGGGGGCAAATAGGCGCACAGTGGACTGATGGGGGGAAAAAGAGGCACACAGAAAGGTTGGGGGTACAAAGAGACACACAGAGAGGCTGGGGAGGACAAAGAGATGAACAGATGGGCTAGAGAAGCAAAGAGATGCACTGAGGGGCTGGGGAGGACAAAGAGATGGACAGAGGGGCTAGAGGAGCAAAGAGACGCACTAAGGGGCTTGGGGGGGACAAAGACACAGAGGGCTGGGGGGGACAAAGAGACACAAAGAGGGGCTAGTAAGACAAAGGTTCAGGGGAAAAGAGACACAAAGAGGGGCTTGAAAGACAAAAAGACACACAGAGGGGCTGGAGGGGGACAAAGAGACACACAGAGGGGCTGGGGTGGGGACAAAGAGGCCCTTAGAGGGGAACAGGGAAAAAAAGACACACAAAAGGGCTGAGTGAGAAAGAGACACACAAAGGGGCTGGGGGAAGAAACAGACACACAAAGTTGGCAATTTTGTTTTTATGTGTGCAGAGTGCAAGTAGCTGGTCTTCAACTGGCCCTGTATAAAACAGTTAATGAAAATGACTGGTACATTCAATTAGAATAAAGAGAGATAGGAGATGAGGTATTACGTATTAAATTCATCTCTCCATAGCCAACGCATCTGAGACCTCTGCCCAAGGAAATTCTTATTAATTAGTAGTTAAGGAGTTAATTTATCATGTTGCAATGGAAGATGACATTAAAGTCTCCGACTAAGTCTGATCCTACAGATGTTTTTCACCTTACTGAAATATCTCCCCCTTTTAACCATTTAGAAAATCTGATATGGATATGGTCTTCCTCAAAGGAACCAACTAATACTAATTTGTGAAGGCTACTGGTGTACTAAATTGAACATATTACAAGCAGCACATTCTAACGATGGTAAAACACAAGCATATAAATATGGTACAGTAACATTCAATACATTCTGTAAAATGAAAAGAATGAAATAAATGCACAGTGTATTGGTCAGCAGCGTTCCTTCTAAGCACTATTTTGTTATAGAAACTCTGTAACTACATTATACAGATCACTTTTTTGTTATGCAAGCTATCTGCATGTGTATAGTTGTTTTAAGTATTCCTTTCCTGACTGTTTTGTGAATAATGTGCTAATATGGAAGCCTGTGAGTCAGCAGACATTCTACATGTATAGCTAGTACTACCACGATTCAATGTTTCTTCTGCTTCTGTTGATCTAAAAGGGTGATGGACTTCTCTGAATGGTCTATGTTCCTGATTAGCATTTCCAGTCTCCTTTTTATTTTCTTCTGATCCTCTAGTGCACATCCAATGATGATGGACTGAAACTTCTGATCAATTGGCCCTTGGTTGATATCTGAGGTACAAGCCCCATATAGGGAGATCAGTTGTTTCCTGCCAGTCTCCAGGTTGTCTATCACTTTCTTTGCAATTTCATCAATGACTGCAGTGGCATGCTGGAGGGCAGTGGCTTGCTGTGGGTTTCGGATAATTTCTAAGGAGACCTCCACAGTGAGTGTGCGATTCATTAGTCTATCTGCTGTTATTGTCAGCTCTTCTCTCTCACCTAGAACAAAAAGAAGCCATTCTCAAAACTAGACACAATAAATAGTATGATCCCTTAATGATGAACCCCTTCACTCCTAGTAATCTGTAGACACAGAGATAGTATGACCCAAGGTACACGAAGGATCCTGTCATATACTAAAGGTAAGGATGAGTTTTTCTATTTTTTTTACATATACTTAATTTTACAAAAAAATCGAGTTCCTTTCAAAACTTGATGATCATTATGTTACAAAATAGTATTGAGGTGGCAGTTGTCCTTTAATGCATATTCCTCAGCACTTTAATAAGTCATAAAAAAAAAAATGTATTTTAAGAACGTATTACCTGGCTCCCCCCATTGTAAGTAATCAAACCATTTTAGTTTTAAATATGTCGTTTGTATTGGAGTTCAAAAAATATAGGGTACAGAAGAACAAAGTGGTTGCAGGGGAAGCAAAACGTCAGTTAAATCAAACCATTTTAGAACAATTTGACCTCTGTGCAGTGCAGGGCTAATTCATTGGTGGAGAATGTCAGCTGTCTGCTCTCAGCCAAAGAAATAAGATCTGCGCCGCCGGCCTTAGCTCAGGCAGAGAGTATCTGGCTCCACAAGAGGCAGGAAACAGTGCCAAGTGCACCGCAGGTAAGAAATCAAACCAATCTAAAATAATTTTATTTGACTAATTACATTGGGTGGGGGGGTGTCAGGTCACTCCAAAGGAAAAAAAAACAAGCACGATATACCACTACAGCCTGCTGTAGTGGTTATGGTGCTTGTAGTGTTCCTTTAATATTGTAACTTGAACCATTTTTTTTACTACAGTTGCATTGTCAATCAAAACATCTACGCATGAAGGACGACAAAAAAAAAAGGATGCTGGTAGTGGTTGATTGCAAACTTGGCAGTAAATATATTAAAGTGCCTAAAAATATCATACAGATACTGAAAATAGATATAAATATTAATTTATTAAATATATGTAATTAAAATGTATGTTGTTTTGCAGTCCCTTATGAAAGATTTCTTGGATATTATAACGAATTTGGGAAGAAAACAATCAAGGCGTGAGGTACCTCTGGGCTCACGAAGATACACCCTTCAGCACCCGAGAAAGGAAAAACCTTTCTGTGGGGATCCCTCTGGGGTACCATGGCTTGAAGGGCTGCCCTTCCGTCTTGACATTAAAAGGAAAACACAGAGTGATCATAGAGGCAGGGCTTCCACATTTATGAGCCGTTTAAATTCATATGCAGACAGACACAGAAACACAAATATACATACCCAAAGAAAAGAAGTTTGCTATATAGGCCATTGCCACTACGGTGTTTGAAATCTAAGAAAAGGTACACTCAAAGAAAAATGTGACCAAAAATAACAAAACCCAACCTCCAATAATATCCCAAAAGTCCATCTCAAAAACTCAATACACAATTCCCAAAGAAAGATAAAACTAGATTTGTTATGTAGAGCCTATCAGAGCTCTAACTGACCTCTCACAAGGAGTATCTAGAAAAAAATAAAAATCTTAGGACATATACCGTATATACTCGAGTATAAGCCGACCCGAATATAAGCCGAGGCCCCTAATTTTACCCCAAAAAACTGGGAAAACTTATTGACTCGAGTATAAGACTAGGGTGGGAATTGTAGCAGCTACTGGTACATTTCTAAATAAAATTCGATCCTAAAAATATATTAATTGAATATTTATTTACAGTGTGTGTATATAATGAATGCAGTGTGTGTATGAGAATGCAGTGTGTGTGTATGAGTGCAGTGTGTATGAATGCAGTGTGTGTGTGTGTGTGTGATGCAGAGTGTGATGCAGAGCCTTGGTGGGGGGTTATTTTTTTATTATTATTTTAATATTGTTTTTTGTTTCATTAATATTTTTTTTATTATTATTATTTTTTTTTTTTTTTATTATTTTATTATTATTATTATTATTATTTATATATATTCATTTTTTCGTCCCCCCTCCCTGCTTCCTAGCTGGTCGCTAATTACCAAGTCCCTCTTCTACAATGCACATTTATATCCAATTACAAGACAGATGGTAAAAATCAATCTTGTCATTCTTACATAACTCTAAATGGTAGACTGAGTAAACTCCAAGAACTCCCCTGCTCCAATGACACTGGGTTTATTGCCCAGCACACAATCAATAGATGTTATATAACAAACCCACTGGCCTTCTAAAGATAATTTGGACAGTAGCAGAAAGATAACAAATGCAAACACATTCTACTAAACAAACATTTTAAAACCAGACCCAGAGGAATTATACAACCGAGGTTAGCAGTTTCCAGAACCAGGATCCAGTACAGTAATTTACTGTAAATATTAGTCGGTGAATGACCATGTATGATCCTGCAGAAATTACTTTTTGATTAAGTTTCCCGACAATGCAGTGTTATATACATAGCCAGCTACCCATTTTGTTAAGGGGTCCTTTCATGACAAGTTCACCAACATATGACAGCTCCCAAGGCAGTTCATATTGAGACTTTAACTGGTATTTCTATGCTTTGGAAGTTACCAGTCTTCAATGTCTGTGGGTATTCCACTGTTATAAAACCCACCTTCCACTACTGTCTCACTCTGCTGTCACTAGCCCAGCTTGGGGACTCACGATAAGCAGAGCAAGCCTCCCTGATGACAACAACTTGCTGACTTACCGCCAGTACATTGGGATGAGTTGCCCTCGATGTGTGAGAAACTTACTGGTGGAATAGCAGAGAGCAGTTGAACCACCTTTGGGAGGGTTCTCATAATCTCCCTGTCACTCAGTCTTAGGCCTGTATATGCCAAGGTCCCCCTCCCTGCTTCCTAGCTGGCCAGGGAGGGGGGCTCTCCTTCCCTGGTGGTCCAGTGGCATTGGTAGTTCAGTGGGGGGAAGAGCGGGGCTGGCAGGGAGCGCTTACCTCTCCTGCAGCTCCTGTCAGCTCCCTTTTCCTCCGCGCCGGTCCGTGCAGCTCCTCTGTCAGCTCACAGTGTAAGTCTCGCGAGAGCCGCACTATGACCCCGCGGTTCTCGCGAGACTTACAGTGGGAGCTGACAGAGGTGCTGAAAGGACCGGCGCGGAGGAGAAGGGAGCTGACAGGAGCTGCAGGAGAGGTAAGCGCTCGCTGCCAGCCCCCAGTCTGTATTATGGCAATGTAAATTGCCATAATACAGACACTGACTCGAGTATAAGCCAAGTTGGGGTTTTTCAGCACAAAAAATGTGCTGAAAAACTCAGCTTATACTCGAGTATATACAGTAATTGAGTATGCCCAACATGCGTCAGAGTGATGGAGCAGTCTCCAATCACTAAATATACAAACACACAAATAACAATATGTATAACCAACCAAATGAAGTTAAAAAAAAATAATTGCTTAGGCCCGGTGCTCAAATCCAACAAATGTATTAATAGAAAATGGAAATATGGATAGCACTCTAGGGCTATCAATAAAATGAGAACTTAACTTTTATTGATCAATGTTTCAGTTTTTATATTTAGAACTTTCACCAGGACAAGTTTTATACACCTTATACATCTACATATAGCAAGTAAACACTGGGGGTGAGATTTTTTATTTACTTGAAAATATAGATGTGTAAGACGGTATATAACTTAGTCTGCCCTAAATCGAAATAGAATTTAAAGGCTAGTCTGGCACCTGGTTAATTGCCAACTCAAGCAGCACCAAAAAAATAAGATAACAAAGAAACCGTAAAGGATCCCAAAACCCATTTTACTCCTTTATAAGCTCATCAAGAGTTATTTCATTTAAATTGTTCAGACTTGTTCAGACTGAAATTTCCAGACTCTAACATTTCAAAGTGTGCAAAACATAACACCCGTAACCGCCATTGCAAAGATCAGATTACGGGGCAGTCAAGCTTTGATCTCGCTGACACATCCAAGCGAGAAAGAAGCATTATTCATTTTTTCTCCCTGCCCAGAACTAACATGTTTCAGTTTGAGCTACTTAATGACAGTCACTTACTGCTCTAGCAATGAGATTACATCTAAATATGAGAGTCTCTTACTGTGGAAGCAGTGAATGAATGGAATGAGCCAACATAGCTCACTTTGATAACTTTCTTTGATTGATTGTTACCATCACTTGGAGCTGTCTCTTACAAAATGTTCAGAATGGGAACAGATATGTTAGTTTTGCACTATAAGGGTTTAAATAAGTTTATCTTCTCTTAAAGAAGCAAGCATTGCTTATAAAGTTTATTTCTAAATTAAGTGGTTTGCCTTTTTTTATTTAATTTATACTACACTGATTTATCAAAATTAATTAAAATCACTGTTTAGTATATATACCTCAACTGAAAACTTGCATGCATTTAAATACGCATTTTTTTCATTGAAGTTAGTGTTACCATACGTCCGGATTCCCTCCGACATGTCCTTTTTTTGAGGGCAATGTTCATGTCCGGGGGGATTTCGGAGTTTGTCCTTCTTTTTGCGATTTAGCTTGTGCCAGCGTCTATCAGCAATGCCAGCGTCAGTACATAATGCCGATGTCATTACGCGGCCAACGTGTCATGCTGCCTTGTTCCTTCTTGCTTTCGCTGAGGAGATTAAGAGCTTTTTAGCTGACGTCACTACGTGAGGCCAATATGTTCAAAATACCTTTAATTCACTTATCTCCAGTTATCCACTGATATGATGCCCAGGATGCCCCGGGGGGAGGGAGAAGGGTGGATGGAAAGACTTAGGATGGGGGAGGGAGGGAGAGGGTGAACCCTGGCAGGGTATTCAAGAAAAGTGCATTTGGGAGCGGGGGTATCTGTGCAGGTGTTGGACAGGCTAGGCAGAGAGGAGGCTAGCAAGAGCAGGCCCAGGCATATGCAATAGCTGCAAAAAATGTGGTGTCTGACAGAGGTGCAAGCATTATATAGTTGACATCAGCTGGAAAGAGCCATAGTCTGGTCCCTAACAGTGGTGCAAGCATAATTTAATTGCCATCAGCTGGAAAAAGCAATAATTTGGTGCCTGACAGTGGAACAACTGGCAGTAAATTCAAATAATCATTCTTTTATGGGTTTGACAGTGTGGTACTGCCATAGTGCAGTAAAGAATCCTTTTTTGGGTGATTTCTTTGTGCGTACAAGGTTTTGGGTGCTCTGTGTTCTTCATGTATGTGGGGTATCAGGCCAGTGAAGAAACTATCCCCCCTATAGGCAGCCCAAACCCAGGGGGGGTGGCACCACAGCCTTCATTGCACTCCCGTGACTAAATTCTAGCATGCGAGAATTTGTTCCTGGAGGTGTCCTCTTTTTTAGTTTCCAGAATTTGGTAACCCTAATTGAGGTATATCTAGAAACAGCTTGCAAAAGCTGCATTTCTGCCTTTGCAATCACTTCCCTTCTAAACCCGCCCAGACTCTCTGTGTTTGTCCAATCACAGGCTTCCCAATGAAGTCCCTAAATGAGAAGTATTTGAAAGGTAGGTGCTCTGAACTATTGCTGCCGTCTGAGTTTAGCTGAGTTTAGCTTCACTGAGCTACCAAACTAGGAAGAAACAGGACCTGTTGTCTGCTTGAAAGCCAAGGGGTGTAAACAGGTAAATTTATAAAAGTGCCAATTTCTATTAAAATCTGCACTTTTTGCAAAATGAAACAAAGAGGACACAGTCTTCACACATAACGCTAAAGTGTTTTAAGGGTCTGGAGTGTCCATTCAAGTCACTAAAGCTTGTCTCTTCAGAAGGAGAATCTGAGCATCTGGCCTATTGTTGATATTGTGATGAAATTAAGGTAGTATTTGCTTATACATACTTTATATATAATTTTGCTACACTGAACATTTACCAGTTCAATATAACTATACACTTAGCCACCATATTATTTCAATTTTTTTCATTCAGATCCTATATGTTACACTGTGTTTTCGCACAAAACATACACACATCTCCGTATTTAAAAGCTCCAACATATGTAGGGTTATAATTCAAAGTGAATTTCATATTCAAGGAAAAATAGCTGAACTGGAAAAATTCTCTAAGTCAGCTATGGTTTAAGGTCGGCTTTTCTGGCCTTACATTTAAAATTTACTTTGAAGTCTCACTTTAGAAAATAACCCTGTTTTTGTAACCCTTATCTGACATATAATAATCCATAAATAAGCTTATGCTGATCCCAATTTAAGTCACAGGTATAATTGGTAGCAGAGTCACTGAAGAGCCTGGTGATGTCAGAGCACAGTTCGAAGAATGGAGTAATCTATGAATTGTTAAAATATTAAATAACCGCAGATGCACATATTGTACATGGTAACTTTAAAGAGACACTGTAGGCACCCAAACCACTTCAGCTCATTGAAGTGGTCTGGGTGTAATGTCCCATGTCCCTTAACCCTGTAATAGTAATTATTGCAGTTATTGAGAACTAACAGCCACTAGAGGGCTTACTGATTTGAAACAGACTTTTGGTCCATTATCTGGTGCTGGATGTCCTCACGCTCTGCATGAGGACCTCCAGCGTCAGATTTTTCCCGGTAGGAAAGCATAGGAATAATGCTTTCCTATAGGGAAATTCTAATGCGAGCATGGTCATTGCTGCACATTAGATCTCCCCTGCAGAGCCTGATCCAGTGCTGAGGGACATCGGCGCTGGATTCAAGCAAGTGACTGAAGGGGTTTTAACCCCTTTGGTGCCGTAGGAGGGGGGGGGGGGGGGGGCGCAAAGGAGGGTGGCACTGTAGGATTCTATGGTGCCAGGAAAACGGCTAAACCAGGGAATATATTACCATAATCCATCAATTTTGCTTTTATCCCCCCCAGGGTAGTATGAGTAGTATGAAGCAGCTCCTTACCATCACTGATGTTCCTCATATCCTGGCTGTTCTGAACACTGTGGATCGTTTCTATTAGACTTTCTTTCTCTATCTCCAAAGATGCTGCTGCATCACGTAACTCTTGGACTCTATGAGGGGAAAAAGAACACATTCAATTTTACCAACTTGCACTTTAACCAAATATTTTATTCAACTGCAATTCGCAAACATCTGGCTATTCACAAACATCCAATCTGCAACTGAACTGCACTCAAAGTGCCTTCATTCGTTGTTCCAGTTCCCCCATACAGACCTTGGGAATTACACCTAAAAGGCTAGGGTTCTCTGATCCTAAATCACTCTAATTCTCACACAAACTCCCCTAAACCCTGTAAGGATACCCAACCCCAAAAAAACGATAAAACTAAAAGAAAACCTGTTCTGCATTATTGGTATTTTTAGGAGGAATATTGAGTTGCTATTTGGTTGAGCAATTTTGAAATGAATCTCGTAGAATTAAATCTGCAATATATGGTATATACAGTGTGTGTTTGTGTAACACACACACACTCATCTTAAAGGGACACTATAGTCACCAGAACAACTACAGCTTATTGCATTACAGCCTAGTAATAACTCCATTGCCCATTTCTCAGATGGCTGCTAGAGGTGCTTCCTGGGGCAGTGCTGCAGAGTAAGCAGCACTGCCATTCAGTGTCTCCACCCTCTGCATGCAGACACTGAACTTTCCTCATAGAGATGCATTGATTCAATTCATCTCTATGAGGAGATGCTGATTGGCCAGAGCTGTATTTGACTTGTGCTGGCTCTGCCTCCTTGACATTCTCAGCCAATCCTATGGGGAAGTATTGTGATTGGCTCAGAGAATCACTTCTGATTATGTCAGCAGGCAGGGGCAGTGCCAGCAGCTACAGACTTGAATACAAGTATGATTTCACTATATTTAGGGAGGAAGGGCGCACTAGATGATGGTTTTAACATTATAGGGTCAGGAATAAATGTTTGTGTTCCTGACCCTATTGTGTTCCTTTAGGGAACACTAGAGTCAAATGAATTCAAACCTGTTTATTTTAGGTGCCCCCTCCTCCCATATCCCCCTTTCATTTCCAGTTAAAACCTAAAAAGGAAAAGATTTTTACTTACCATTATTCCAACAGCAAAACTACCTCAGCGCTGGCATTTGCTCATTTTCCATGACATCATCCAGCTGTTAAGCCGATGGCCAATCTAATGCATAGAGGAGTATTGGAAACTTATGTATGCGCGCACATCAGTCAGTGCAGCAGAAGCTCCTCTATTGAAGACAGCCACTAGAGGTGTGTTTAACCCCGCAATGCAAACGCAGCAGTTTCTCCAAAACTGCAATGTTTAGCATTGCATGGTTAAAATGACAGGACCACTGCACCCAGACCACTTTATTAATATTTTACACTACATAGTATTTTGTTATGGTTAGTGTTAGTGTTAAGGTACTGTAGGAGTTAATGTGTAGTGCACCGAGGTAGTGTAGGGGTTAATAATATGTTCCAGTTCTGCCCAACAGTAGGGCTCCCAATTTGCACTGTTGTCATATATATAATTGTGGGGAATAACTGCACAGATGATGTCACCATCCATCCATTATGAGATTCTAAAACATTATAATGGGAAGATCACATAATATATTACGCATACATTATCTATGTAAGTACTAAGTGATTTATTGTTGATTTCACTACTAGTTATATCCTTATAACATATAGCTTTTGCCTCACCCTGTGTATTAAAAATGCAGTGTCCCTTTAAACTGTGTTGGAGATGATTTAATTTCCAGGCTTGCTACTTTTTTTTATCAAACTCCCATCAATGGATTGGCATCAGAGTGCAAAAAAAACTGCTGTTTTATGCTGTTATATGACTCACTGTCTCCTCCACCCATTAAGTCGTCTTGCTAACTCCATTCTGAGCGAAAGGAAAAATAGACTTCCTTAAAGAAACACTCCACTATCCAAACACAAAAACTGGAAAAAATATAAAAATCACCATTTAGTAGACATATACCCAAACAAAACATGCATGCATTTAAGTATGCATTTTGTTCATTGGTGTATATCTAAAAACAGCTGGCAAAACATGTAGATATCTTGCCTGCAGTATTTTCAAACCTTCCCTTCTAACACAGCCAAGACTTTCTGTTGCTGTCCAATCACAGACTTCCCAATGCAGTGCCATTGATACCGGAGAAACTGACGGAAGCCAAGCACAGAGAGATGGACACAGGTTTCTTCAGGAAGGAAGAGATTCTTTATTCGATTCACCGACCGGGGCTCAGAGGGACTTATGTCACCAAAATACAACAAGATCTGAGCCCAGAACTGACTGTGTAAATGCATGATATAGACATATAGCTCCTCCTATAGTTAACTCTACCCCCATATACTCTTTACACAATCAGCTGAACAAAGCCTAACTTCCCTTACTTATTAGACCACATGGCTCACCCAGAACAATGGAGGAGGGGAAGTGTTTTCAGTTTCTGCATTCCTGCATTTGCTCAATATGGTGTTGATTGTATCTTAGCTACGTGTAACTAACTGATACAACATTTACACATATGCCACATGGCAATCTTGTCCTAGTAAATTTATTTTTACTGAGATTCCACCACACCATGAGAAGTCTTTGAGCAGTTGCTGCCTCTTGAGCTTAGCTCCACTAAGCAAACCAAACCAGGAAGTAACAGGAACGATTGTCAAACTGACATCCATGGAGGTGTAACAGGGTTAATATATAAAAATGCCAATTTATATTGAAATCAGCACTCTTTGTAAAATGAGAAAAAAAAAAGAGTGGATACTCTTTACACACAAAACATTTCAGCAAGCTTAACCCCTTAAGGACACATGACATGTGTGACATGTCATGATTCCATTTTATTCCAGAAGTTTGGTCCTTAAGGGGTTAAGTGTTTTTGGGCGTCTGGAGTGTCACTTTAAGCCAGCAAATGATTAAATGGTTCTCATTAACAAAAACAAGTTTAAAAAAAAAACAAAAAACATTATCAGACATGGTTAATCAAGTAATATCTCCATTATTTAAATAGTATTTATAGTAGAAATGAGGAGGGGACAGAAAATGTCACTGTACTTCCTGTTTCTCTGAGGGATCTTTTGTAGCACATGGGAGGCACCAACAGACCATACTTCACACTTTGGTACACTGACTTGGCCTGCATTTCACATACAGGTATAAAATACAGCCCTCTGAAATACTCGCCCTAGCTAGTTTTTTGATTATGTTATATATATTTAGGCACATATTATTTTTGACTCCTTAAGGTGATTTTGATTAAAAAAAAAAAAAAAAAGCACTGCCACTTTTGGTGTTGCTCAACAGTGATTTATGGGACGAGCACAGACAACATAGACTAGAACGAGATGCTTATGATTAAAGCATTACCCCCTTTTCAGGGAGGAGGCTGTCTGCAGCTAAAGGTAAAGAGATCTTTTTTATTTTAGTTTTCTTGGGGTTTTTTTGCATTCATTTTTAATGCATGAGCTACATATATATAAAATTAGTGGCCATTTATCCTATATAGTTTCCCTTTACCCATATTTCATGCATTTACATATTTAAATACCAATATAATGATTGCTGCTTCATGATTAATGCATCAGAAAAGTATTGTTAGATTTCAGTATCCATGCATTGTCTTCACATTTCCAGATGTCTCAATCCTACCAAATTAATTTACTTATGTGTAAAATGACCTAGGAGACTGCAAGTTATTCTTCGCCACCCTCTAATTCACATTTTCCATGCTGCGGAAAAGCTGGGAAATGCCAAACCACCCAAACTGCAATCCAAGAAAATGCTGACAGCAGTTCATAACTCATAAAGCTCAGAGCAGCACCGGACTAAGCTCTCAGTAACATTACTCATCTATTCCATTGTTTCACTCTACATGGAAATCTCTGAAAATAGAAAGGCAATATTCACTAACCTCTTAAAGGGAAATTACATCAAAATTACCTTAAAAGTGGATTTGCCATGAGTACATATACTGTACTTTAAATGCATATTTTGTATGAGCACTTCAAAGAGCCTATCACTTATGCTGCAAATATATATATATATATACATTTTTTTATTTATTTTCTCTTGAAACTAAGATCTGCTTTGACTGATTTGTAAGGTGAATTGCCTGGATAAACTAATTAGTTGGCCGTATGCTCTTTGAACTTTCCCTCTGTGGCACTGGTGGGGAGAATTGGCATTCTGCACATTTTGCAGCAATCTCATAGTCCCCTAAATTGGCTCTGCATTCTTGCATTACAATTGTCTCATCCATCAAACACATGCACCAGCGAGTATTGTTACCCCAGAGGCCTGTATCAGTTTTCCTGGTCCTGCATTTTTTTCCTTTGACCATCTAATTCATACTGTATTCTTTGTCTTAATGTTTCTCTGAATTGTTTGCAGCATTCTGCTTATGTTTAAAAGGTTAATTTACTTTCTGCAGAGTTTATTGGATTTTGGCGAAGAGCCCAGATATTGGTTTGGTGCATAGATGCTGTCCCCTTTCTCAGACAGTGTACAACTTGCTGTTTCTAAAAAAAAGCACAATGTTTACATTTGGTCAAACATCTGTCACACACACCTCCCACGTTAGAAGGGTCCGTGCCTATTTTGGAACCAAATTTTTCCATCCTAATGTTCCTCTTTTCTAGAAGCTTCATATTGTTGGTGAGTCTGAGTATATAACAGTGCTCCACAGCACAATTACTCACAGTAATGTTTCTTTAAATTATGATAAATGTTAGAAATAAGCATGCGTAAATAAGATACATTGTTCTTGTTCTAAATTGCCCCTGGTCACACCCGTAAAAGTAAAGTGTCCTTATTGTCCAAGTGAAATGTGGGAAGATATATTTACACAACTAGATACCTCTGTCCACAGCAGCACGGACGGAGACTTATAAGGTGTCAGACTGCTTACATTCTTTCAATTCTTGAATGTATATGTGACAAGTTCCCTGTTAATTAACCTCCAGTTAACTGAACTCTACATAAACATTTATTTTCAGGTTCCTAAGAAAACAAATGAAAAAGAACAAAACAGAATTTAATGAAAGTCATATAATAATATTATAGAAACAAATTCTATTATAATCTATAACACAACTAAAACACCCCCCCCCCCCAAAAAAAATATTGCTGATAATTTTAAATTATAATTTATTTTTATTTTTAACAAAACAAAAAATGGCCTTCCAAGCGGTAAACAAAAAACAAAAAAAATGAAACCACTATTCCACTATTCAAAACTATCCTCCAGCGCTCTCTTACCTTAAGGTGTTAAACCTTAAGGTGTTGCCTCCAGTGGCAATCTCCAGGTCACTCCTGGCGGCATCTGACTTAAGAATGTAAGTTTGATTGGCTACAGTATTCAGCTTATGCTTTAAGCCAATCAGTAGTTCCACTTTCATAAAATAAGATCCGTACACTTTAGCTGACCACTCTAGCCAATCAGCGGAGCTCCTGTCCAGCACTATTCCGCGCTTCCTGTAACTCAAATTCAGAAGTCAGGTGCTGCCCGGTGGACCTAGAGAATGGCGCTCTAGGCATTTGAGAATGGTTTAACCCTGACGGTAAGAGCCTCCTGGCACCATAAAAACTCAATTTATATGAAACTATTATGGTGCCTAAACTGTTACTTTAAGTAAGTATTTATTAAATTCCAGAATAGAGGTAGATACAGTGGTGTGGATTTCTAAATTTAAAGTGATTTGTCAATAGCTATTACAGTAGTGGTAGGAGTTATACTGCTGTGAGTGCCCCATTTTTTCTTCTATTGTAGTCAAAATATATTAGGATGGGTTGGCAACTTACCTGGCTCCCTGTTGGTAAACCTGATCTACTTAGCAAGAGATGCCAGATGTCACTACAAACCAGGTCAAGGCCAGGGCAATATAAAAATCATTGACTGAGAAGGTGTTGCCGTAGTTATGGTGGATTGTTCTTTACATTTTAGTTTATTATATGTCAGGGGTGGGCAATCTTCAACCCTCCAGATGTTATGGACTGCATCTCCCTTGATGCTTTGCTAGCATTATGGCCCGAAGAGCATTATGGGAGATGTAGTCCAAAACATCTGGAGGGCCAAAGATTGCCCACCCCTGTTATATGTGATAAATAAAGAGGAGAGTAAACATAACATTAAAAAAATCCTAGGAACTGATGGGTTCCCTTTAACTGTAATCCTGTATTCCTGCAGCCTTTGAAAAATTTGATAATCTTCACATTTAATATCTAGAAGGTTACTTACTAAAGTGAGACTCAAAGTAAATTTTAGATTTAAATTTTAGATTTTAACTAAGTAGCCAAACTAAAAGCACAGCTTATTAAGAGAATTTTCCAGTCGGCCTAGTTTGACCTTAAATTTGAAATTCACTTTGAATTCTCTCTTAAAGAACCACTCCACACCAATAAAGCTTGCTGTAATGCTTTATGGGTTAGGAGTATCTTATTTTTACCCCAGTTTATAAAAGTGCTGATTTCTCATGGAACTCACCCTCAGCTGTCAAACAGCCAGGGACATTCGCCGCCTTCTCCCATTAACTCCCTGAGCTAACGGAAGTGACAGGTGTGCTTTACATGAGCACGACTGCCTCCTCCCCCACAGATCTCAGACCAGTGTCTTCATATCTTCAGACCTCAGATCAGACGTGTGCACGAGCCGGCAAGCCCGCCCTAGTGCTTACAGATTCAGAGGTTTCAGAATGAGAAGCTTCTGATTGGCTCTTTCCTCAAGAAGAGACTGTTAGTCTCTTCCAGGGAAAAAGGGGAGGGCTTGCTAAGGCTGCTTTTTACAAACAAGCTCTTTTAAGATCTACCCCCAATCAACACATGCATTAAAAAATAGTGAATTTTATTTTAAAATAATTTTTGGGGGGGAATGGTCCTTTAAGTGAAAAACCTTGCTAGTGTTCATATCCAATACAATAATAATAATAAGTTCCATTCAACTGGAAATGGTATGAATAACGTGTGTCTATATAGTTTCAACGCATTGTAAAG